>NW_018237177.1:323945-331534 GCF_001263595.1 Phalaenopsis equestris | reverse complement strand
CCAAGGTGAAAGTGAACCCACGACGGAAAACACAAGCCCCATAACAGCACAAAAGTGTTCCACAATACAAATTCATAAATCAATAACAAATGCTCTTTCAAAGGACAAAAAACATCAAGCCTTCAAAAAATAACTCCTAGTTGCACCCATTTTTGTAGTCAACAGTCTTTTGAACAGCAATTAGTTTAATTTGTTCTGTTTTCTATATTGAAATCACTTCTTAGGGAGTAAAACTGGAAAAAGTACAAGACCCAACTTCCTGTTTGCGCAGCAAAAAGAAATATTTTCACTTTAACTGAAAAGGATAATATGATTCTCTTTTATGGTTCAACATCATGACATTCAGTTAAATTGGATCATAATCTTAAACATCCACTTGCTATTTGTGCAGCTTATACAGCAAAAATGTCTTGTTAACAAACAAACATTCAACCAATATAACTTAATCAAATTGTTGATTTTTTGAGATGCAAAGTGCCATTTGATGTCATGGAAACCAAAAACAGGCGCATCCCAGAATAATGGTAGGTTGGAAATAAGGGACAGCACCCCCAACATAATTGTATCACAACTCATCGAATGTTAGTTCCACATCATTCTTCACTTTTCATTTAGGAATAAAGCTTTGTAACATCAGATAAAAAATCTACCATCTAATTACATCAGATGCACAAACAGAGGTTCGCTCTAAAATCCCAATATTGCAAGAACCATATACATAAAAATTGTGTAAAACAAATCACGGAGAAAAAAACTAGAGAAAATACTACGGAAAAGAAATGAACAAATGATAACTCTTCAAGTTCACACTTGATGATAATTTTGGCATTATCAGTTGCCCTGCTAAGGATCACACTTTTTCTAAATTGCACATGATATAGAGATAAAGAATTCAATCTGAAGATAAAAAATGTCAAGTTCCAATATCATTACTATTCTCTAAACACTAGTATTAAGCTCCCCAAATAGCAATTCAGAAAACAAAACCTTCATGATTTTAGTCCCATCTAAAACTTAAATAACCATGTGTGATTCTCATGTCTCCGCTAAATCAAAAAACTCCCTATGTAGAAAGTTCTCTATGTTAATATACATATATATATATATATAATTTTAGAAAAATATGAAATCAAACTGACGGCAGTCCATATATACATATGTTTTTATGCAGAAGAGCACACCAGGAGTGAAAAAAATGAAAAATAAAGAGAATTGGCATTACAAAAAGAAATTATGATTTTGTCAAAACAATAACCACATCCACAGGAAAAGAGAAGATCTCATCCATCACAAATAAACGACAAAGGATTAAAAACAAAATGAGCAAAAGAAAATCCTATTTCCCAAATCCAAGTAAGTTAAATCTCATCACAAGGAAAACACCAAATCACTCAAGGAAAAAAAATGAAATAACTCCTAATGATGTGCAAAGTTAAAATAATCAAACAAGAGAGAACATAAATAAAAAAATATAAACAATATTAAAAGATCTATACTCATGTGTTCTTTAAAGAAGCCTATTTTCTCTCTTGCTTCGTCACTTTTCTCTTATTTTCTCAACAACAATTGGCTCCCCGAGCATCCTATCTCCTATTTATATGAGTTTAAGGAGCTGGAAACTCAAAATAACAGTTGGTTCCAATAATGAAATTTGCAAGAAGGCAATTTAAATAAACTTTTTTTTCACTATTTTGTACCTATCATAACACTCTGCTATTCTTATAGTTTTCTTTCCACATTTTCCATTTAGCAAACAATCAACAACTTAAAATTATTTTTGAGCCTTGAGCTTAGTAGATATTCAACCTGAAAGCACAATTTAAAGTAATGCTAATGCAAAACATTGATGGATCGACTTTTTTGGTTTACATTTGATATGTTCATGATTTATGTCATATATATTTCAGCTAGAGTCATTAATCATGTACGTTTGTCTCATTTAGTCTATGTTTGTCATGTTCTCTTTTCTTGTAGTCTCATATCAGGTTATAGCCTTTAACAAAAATGGACCATCTCTATATAAAAGGCCGCTTGGAAGCATATGGATTAATCGAAAACTTTTTAAATCAAACCATATTGCTTGACTCTTCTCTCTCTCTCTCTATGGATTGTGCACTCATTTTCTCTCTATCCCCCTCAATTGTATACCCATTATCCTCCCCCTCTTTGGGTTGTGTGCCCTTTCTTCCTCTCATTTCCTCTCTCTCTAGGCTTTTAAACACATTCCATCAAGTTCATAATCAATCATCAACAGTCACTCAGCTAATTTCTCTTTGTATTATGACTCTCATGATCCTTATTATCAAGCTTATTATTCATATTATGGATGCGACCCCCCCTACTCCACCATGGAATTATGCCAACTTCAATGCCTACAATGTCATATATGGCGTAATATTGAACTAAATCGTATCCCCAAAAGTGATATTTTAGCACATATCAACATCCTACATCAAATTATAATAGTCGCTATGTTGAAAGATATTGCCCTGCCCAAAACAATAGGAATCCTATATCCAAATATACCCAACCACGTTAAAGTACTTAACAGAATTTAGACATCATCACAAATTATATCATTCTCACATGTCCATCAACCCTAAGAGCAAATCATCTATAAAAAGTGGTTTGAAATTTGATGTAATGATTTGTATGCTTGATGATTTTATAGCACAAATCGTGCTAACCACTCATCCGCCCCACAAGCTTTCCCTAGTCACATGACCTCTACTTACTCTAGTAGCCACTCCAAGATCAAAAGTCAACCAAAAATCTCCATGCCACTGTATTTGCCAAAACTTTGTCTCTATTTTATTTGATGGTAGACCAGCCTGTAATAATAATTTGAATTTTGAGGAAGATTTTGAGCATATAAAGTTGAATTTGTACATTGCTAGAAGTTAATTGAAAGCATGCTTCGTATAAGATCCAATGCCATAGCCAAGTATGTTGTGATGCTCGAGTCAATCACCAAGTTACCAATGAATTTTGGCTGAGCTATTCGTGCTGGTTCCTCTCCCATGATTCTAGCAACACAATGATTATATTATTCTGAGAAGAAGAGTTCTTTATGACAAAGTGAATGATGCAAAATACTAATGGGCCAACTTATGTTTATTTTATGTTCAACTCTAAGTTCACAATTTATGACATTTGTATTTGGCTTAGAGGCATGTTATTTTTTTATATTTTATCATTTACCTTACGTTTATGCAATGCTTCTTGTATAATATAACTTTTCTTTATATAAAGAGTGCCAAGGATACTTGAAGATTATTAAAATCGAAGTACGATTGCTTGACTTCTCTCTTCTTCCTCTCTTAGCGTTGCCATTTGCATTCTACATCTATTTGAGTTGTGCACCAGTTTTTTCTCTCCCCTAGCACAAACTAGGTACCCAATCCCTGGAGTTACATCATGATCAAAGAACCAATCATTCACTCTGCATTAAATATTCTAAATTAGGATCTTACAAGAGCAAAAGGTAAATAATAATAATAATAACATCTAATTCACGCAAGGAAGAACAACATCAAACTCAACAAGCTCATCCACCTGCAAATGGCAAAAACAACAAGAGAGAAAAAAAAATACCTCCAGGAGGCAGTCCATCAAAATATTTTTTGAGAAAATGTGGATAGAAATGCCATCAACAATCAAGTAAGCATTTTCCAAGCCAAACACATCTTCCAAACCTTTTAAATGGAACCTTAAACTTACGCAATTAAAAACAAAATCAACTAGAAACATATTTTCCTCCAGTAATAATCACACCTACTCCGAATATATCAAGCAAAGATTGGAACCCATCGCACCATACATCGATGTTGATGCTAATACAGGCTAAATGGCTCACCTTTGAAGATCGACAGGCGGTCTGCTCCTGATAGAACGGAGCTAGAGAAAAAACGGCGGAAGCCATGATAGATAGCTCCGCCATCGGTAGGACGCCGAATGCCTGACTGTACCCAAGGCAAACGAACGGATCGAATAGCTCAAAGTCGAAGTAAACCTCAAAGACATCGCCCCGACAGTAGATTGAAATTTTCTGGTGGAGAAACGCTTGGACCACCCATCGGTACCGCGGAGTTTGTGGCTGGGGCCAGCTGATCGGACTTTCCGGGAAATATTATTATTATTTATATATTTAGCCCTTAAAAATTAGCTTAACATAAAAATTAACACTCATTTAAACTATCATGAGGCTCCATTTGAAGGAACTTTGTCATTCTATGCATTTTTTTAAAAGTCTTGTTTCATAACAAGACTCCTCCACTCCATCGTGATACAACAATATTTTCACATTTTTACTCTTCTAAGTCCAAAAAAGTTCTCAAAAATTCGGTCGTCAAACGTCTCCTTATCTGGCAAAGGTGTTGAGTATAGTAGAATGGAAGGCGAACGTAATCTCAAACGAAGCCTAAAGCATACTGCTGCCTACCTCATCACCCGTCGTTGCCAGTCTCAGTCCCCTCCTCTAATGCCATCTGCAACGGATCCCATCATTTCAGCCACCTCCATCTCCACCATCATCCCCAAAAATACAAATGTTTTTATAGGGCTTTTGCAAGAAATATGTGGAGAGACAAAGTGACTCAAAGAGGGAAGTTGGTTTCAGTCTTACCGTGTGCGATAATTTTGAGAAATTTGGCTTCTTTTTTTGCTTAAAAATGAAATACAATGAAGCGCATCTTAAGAAAAGTGTTATTTTTTATTTTAATTTACTATTTAGGATATATTCATGTTTTTTGTCTACTTTGCACTTGGACCATCGTTATAATTTTATTTGGGAAATCACTTTCTTGCTCCTTTCTAGAATTTTTTTGTCTGCTTTGCACTTCGGAGCATCGTCGTAGATATTGAAAGTTTGATGTAACCATAATCAAAAATGTATTTTAAAAGTTGGAACTTAGGGACCACAAGTCTCTCAGCCACGTCTAACCTACTATATTGCTTTGCAGGAGAAAGAAAAGAAAGTTAAGAGTCCTAACTCTACCCATCTCTTGAGGCAAAGGTGATAAACAATTTACTATCATGATTGGCTTCTTCATTGTTGATTCACCAACAACATACAACTCTATCTTTGCTTAGCTCCTCCTTAATACCTTCAAAGTAGTCTTTACGCGGTAATGAGGTCCAAGGTGAAAGTGAACCGATTATCTTTAAAAAAAATTATTAATTTTGGAAAATTCTATTTTCTTATTAATAGTGTCGTCCCATGTGGCCGCCACCCCAATCGCTTTGTCAGCATCACTTTCCATGAGGCAGAATTTGGTTTACCATGCAGTGGTTAATCCAGGTTCTGCATGAGCTCCCCTCCTTCCAATCCTTTATGAGGTCCTGAATAGTGCCACACTGTGGGTAATTAATCTCAATCGTCTGTTTCACTTAAAACAAAATAGATGTCATCAGTTCATTATCCCAAAGGGACGATAAATCAATGACAATCTGCACGAAAACCCTTTTATCGCCCTATATTCTCGACCGAACTAAAAAATTCAAAATCCTACTTGTTCATCTTGTTGAGTTCTATCAATTCAATGGCTAAGATCAAAATGCATGGAGGATCGTTTCACATACCTCCATCACCAATGCTAAAGCCAGGGTTTCGACATCATACCTCAGTCCAATGGTTATCTTCTTTATCCAATCCTTCATACATTTTTTTAGAGATCTAATCCAGAGTCCAACAAATTCATTTGAGAGATCCAAATCCTCCTTATAAGAACTCAATCAAAACTGACCACACCTCGATTGATATTCAGTTTAGACAGCCCAATCCTCAGAGGAATCAATTGGGGAAGTGGTTATTGAGCTTAAAAAAGGTAATAAAATAGTTGGATTTGAGATTCAAGCTAAGAGCAGTAAGGATCAATTGGATTCTATGTTTGTGTTAATGAAGTTTAATGGTTGTCGTGGGGTTTGAGCAATGAAATTGGTGTTGAATTGATCTTAAGCTGCTAAGGGGTTGTCAAAGAATAAAATAGCAGAGCTTCACCTATGAGAATGAGATATGCATGGTTTGGCCAAAAATTTCCCCTTATTTATAATTTTGCTAATGGGTAGGGCTAGCTCAATCATTGGCTCAAAAGGTTTGATTTGGATTGATGAGTTGGATGCTCAAATTCTTGAAGCCAGATGGAAGATGCCACATGCAGGTGAACGTTGGTAGGCTACCAATTGGAATGATCCATATGGTCTTTGAAAAATGAGTAGCTTGTCATAGAAGATTCAAGGTGGTTTAGGCTTGGTTCAATTCACTCTCAGGTTGTTATGGATGTTAAATTTCAATTAAGGAAGTTTGAATTAAACCAATTGGAGAGTAACAAGTGTAGGAGAGGTTGGATAAAGAGTGGAGGCTTTCTTGAAAGAAGCTTCTAGAGTGGCATGAATGTCACTTTGAGAATGGCTTTAAATGTTTTGGGATGGGTGAATTAACAAGCATGTTTGTTGACCTCACTCTTGGTTGAGGTCTAGAAACTTCTTTAGTAGCCTAGGTCTAGCCATAGGACTTTCCTATTGATTAGTCTTAGAAAACTAGAAAAGGTACCCGCACCATTAGAAACTCAAAACTCTTCTCTTTACTCAACTTGAAATTCCACATATTGGTCTTAACCTCTAGCACTTAGTAGGTAAGATCATTATGAGGGAACTCAAGGAGAGTTCCTATAGGACTAATTGGCCTTAGGATTGACCCTGGGTGTTGATTTGGAGCTAAGGTACACTATACCCTCACTATATCTTCACAATACCCTCAAAATACCTTGGCTAAGACCAATATATGAGGACCCAAAATGGGATTTCATTGGTCTATGACTCATTTAAAATGGTTCTCTATTCAATTCTACTTGAAATGCCCAACTTCGTCTTTTGCCCCTAGGCACCTTCAAATTACATAACTGCCATTGGGACCCAAATTTGGCCAAAATTCTCAATTTTTTTCAAAAATACCCAAAATTGATAAAAACTTGTTCCAAACACTTTGAATGTATCCACATTTTCCAAAACTAACAAAAATTTCCAAAAAATGGCCAAATTATCAAAATACCCCTCCATGGCCCAAAAATCCAAAAATTCCAAAAATTCCCACAAAATCCCAATAAATCCAAAATAGTCCCAATTTCATTTTGTCCCACTATACTATGATCTAATTTGGTCAATTTGACCACCTTTGACCAAAACCCCCAATTAGCCCCAATATTGGCTAACACCTCAAATCTCAACAATTGAATGCCCTAAACCTCAAATTGGCATCCAATTTTTGTTGAAAATTATTTGTGAGGTCATTTGTGACCGAACACAATAATTAATTTGAGCTTAGTCTAAAGCTAGCTCAAGTTTCACCCAAATTAGATCTATATGCCTAGTTTGGGTCTAAAACCAAAACACATCAAAACCCATTCAAACTGATCATCAAGTCAACTTCAAAACAATTTTCATCCTTCATGAAAATTGTTCATTATGATGTTTTACACCAAAAACAACAATTAATTTGAGCTTAGCCCATGGCTATCCCAAGTTTGACCCAAGTTTAGCCCTACATGCTTAACATAAGTCTAAATCCAAATCCATTAAAACCCACCCAAATT
>NW_018237177.1:318532-322125 GCF_001263595.1 Phalaenopsis equestris | reverse complement strand
AACCAATCCCCCTTCACATTTCTTAGTCTGATATCTTTAAAATGTCCTTACCATTTGAACTCCTTGAAGGTAATTTTTCTTGACTTTTATCGAGAGTATTCATGGGTAACTTCAGTTATCTATGATGTAATTAACTATAGGGGCTTGCCCTTATAGGAAGCTTTTCCCGAACCCAACATAATATAAACCCTATTTAATTCCTTATATTAAATAGGGGAACTTGTCGGCCAATACATTGGTTTCGCAGACCAAACGGATGTCATAACATTCTTTAATTTATTTGATCGAGTCTCACCCTCAACTCTTGTGTTCATCCTTCGGGATAGATACAGGATTTGAAGTAAAAACGCTCTTTCATCTAAACTATGAAAATTATGGGGTCAGTTTGACTTCATCTTTTTCAAAACTAAAACTTTTTAAAACGTCATTCCGAAGCGGGCAACGGGATTTCAATTCCGATGACCGACAGCTTCTTACGGGCAAACTCTACACCAAAAATAGTGTCGACAATGTTTCATTTAGTAAACTGAAGATTTGCCCTGCAAAATATTTGTTAGCCCTTTTCTCATGAGATTGATACACGTTACACCATAACCACATTATTATTTGACACATATACATGTGTGATTGACCTACTTATTTTACGTTAAGTTCTCGACCATTATTAAGAAAGAAAAAAAAAGAAGATAAAATTATATAAATTAACCATTTTACTTTTGGAAATTACCTTATAAAATAATTCATGCGATAAATTTTTTAAAATCACTTTGTTGTCTCATGAAGTGGTTAAAAAATTTTAAAATTTTAAAATCCTAGTAATACTATATTTTTTCCTTTCATGTTCTACCTTTATAGTCGTTATTAGACTTCAACTAGTAATCATATAATGGAAGACTAAGGTCATCAGTGAATAATGTTGAAAATGCAATTGTTGCCCATCAATTGCAATTTTGGATTTTCATGGGTCTTTGTCTTGGATTTGGGGAGGCAAACCACCCTAAAATAAATTGGCAAAACTATGTTTTGAAAACTAATGTAAATTTTTTGGGATCAAAATTTGTATGAGTGATAACATCGAAGCTTTAGAGAATTAAGTCTAATATTATATAGTATTTCAAAACTTAAGAAATTCCAAACAATTTGCACCTATTTGGTCAAAATCAACCGAAGAGTTGAACATATAAGTTATATAACAAAATTATATTAATTGTGAGAAGTGAAGAGAAAATGTGTAGGACTACAAATAAATTGAGTGCTCATGTTAGACATTGTTTGAGCTTATTTATGAAATTAATGTCGATCTTGACTTCAACTTAATTTGAGCTTTGTGATAGTTTCAAGCATAATAGTTTTAATTTATATTTATTAAAGCTTAATTTGAACTAAGCTCCAGTTTGATTATTTTTGTGATCAACTAGCTTTAAGAGATTGGCTTATTTGGAAGCAAAAAGATGCCTTATTGAGTTAAGCCTATTGTGCCATAACAAGCTAATTTTATTGATTATAAAAATAAAATTTTAATTTGATAAGCTTCAAATCTCATTACTTAATGAGTAAAATGTGTTGATCCTAAAGGAGAAAATCAATTTATAAGTAATAATTTTTTTTTCATAAATCAAGCTTTCAAGTAGCCTATCTCAAGGACACAAGGCTTACGAGCTCAACAATTCAAAATAGTCATTTACAACTTTTAATAAAGCATTATTATATAACATTCAAAAAATATGAGACTAAATGACCAACAAAAGATAAAATTAAGACTTTTTAAAAGACAATCAAATTTCTTAATGAGCATTAGGGTTTATTTGAAGCACCTATAGTTTTTGTAAAGGTGGTTGTTAGGTGTTGCGGGAAAAACAATTTTGTTTAATGTTGTTGTGGATTATGTGTGTGTGTGTGTGTGTGTAAAATATTGATTGCAAGTATTTCATGTTATAAAAAACATTTTTTTTTTATTTTAAAAATTTTGAGAGTATCAAAAAATTAGTCATCAAATGCAACTGTAGTAACAGTCTGAAAAGCAGGGTTATAAGAATCTGCCAAATGGTCCCTTATTTAAGCTTTTATTGAGCCTAAGTTGAGCTTCTAAGTTAGTATGTTCATCAGCTTTAAATGGTATTATTCATAAATATTAAAAATATGAGTAATAAGGTATTCAGTTTTATCCATTCAACAATTGAGTATTTATAAAAATACTCAAACTTATTCGATTTGTTAATCAATTATTTATAAAAGAACTCTTACAAAAGTGAGCCATAAGTAGCTTGTTGAATAGTCAATTCATTTGAAATCTTTTGAGTATGACTTGCACCACTTTAATAGTTTTTGTGACATTATATCTACATGCACAATTATATGTTTTCATTATCTCCACATTGATGTTTTGTAAACCCAATTTTTTAAGGGTCTATTTGAGGCACTTTTTTTTTGCTTTATTTTTCAAATTGCTATCATAATATAATTTGATTATTACTTTCTTGCTGCTTTTCAAAAAAAAATTAACATTGGGAAACAATTTGTATGACTACACCAATTAGGCAATGACAACCATAAGAAATTGATATCGACTTACGGAAAAAATAAAATCTGCATTACAGCTTTTAAAAAAAATTATTTCCCCACAAATACTCGAGACTATTTTTTTTAAAATATTGTAGCCACCCTAAATGGGCACTAGGGCTGTCAAAAAAGCTCGTTGTTCGCGAACAACTCGTGTTCGGCTCGTTAAGTAGCTCGTGTTCGGCTTGTTCGTTAAGTATACGAGCCGAACACATACGAGCCGAACACGAACAAATTTTTAAAGCTCGATTATAAATGATTCGCTCGTGTTCGGCTATATTATTTATATAATAATATATTATATATATTTATATCTAAGTTTAAATCATAACATCTCATGTGGTCATGTGGTTAGTGCTTTTTTTTGTATATATTTGATCCAGGTTCGATTCTCACATTTTACATATATTTTTTTCAATTTAAGTTTAACGAGCCAATTTCGAGCCGAACACGAGCTGAACACGAACACGAATATTTAAATCGAGTCAAACACGAACACACTGTTCACGCGCCGATTTCGAACACGAGCCGATTTCAAACACGAGCTATTTCGAACGAGCCGAAAACGAGCTTGCTCAAGCTCGGCTCGTTTACAGCCCTAGTGGGCACTATGTGAAGTTTATACCATTTATATTTCTTTAAATCATGTTATTAAATTGATTTAATCTTTTGTGAAAGTGTTTCATCAAATGTGTGGATTCTAATTTGCACTTTTTTTATGCTTAACATCACTAACATTAGTTCTAAATTCACACATTAGTGGTGTTATTTAGTGCAACTATCTATTTTGTTGGACACAAAGCAAATAAATAATGCTATAAGATTTATATTTAGTAATTCAATAAAAGTCTAAGATGAAGGGGTACATCCGATGATTTTTATCCCATATAACCCTTTTGAATTCTCTTCAATGATACAATTATTTTGCATTCTTTATCCTCCATTTAATATTAACTTAAATGCTTCTAAATTAGCTAAATTAATATATATATATATATATATATATATATATATATACACACACACACACACAC
>NW_018237177.1:301872-318464 GCF_001263595.1 Phalaenopsis equestris | reverse complement strand
GTAAATCCACATATATATATATATATTGCCAAGTTTATACGTCATTAAAAATTGGACAATAAGTCTCATATTAATCATCATGTTGCATGGACATGAATGCGTCAGTGATGAAGAAATTAAGGTGAGAACACAATAGAAAAATTACATATTTTTGGCGGCTATAGAACGGAAATAGCATTGCTGGAATACCCTCGGTACGAAATGAACTCCAATTGTCCAAAATGTCGTTACTCGTGCAAAAAGTAAATGTTAGTCCACTAAAATACTGTCCTAGAAAAAACTATACATCCCCTTGCCTGATAGAATTTACACACTTATAATTGCAACACAAAACATAATATAACAACACGTATATGATCTCGTCATAATGTAAAACCACATAAGAAATTACAAACCAATAAGGACGTCATAATGAATAAAATCACAGTAAGTATGATAATCAGTGCAGATGTGTACCAATAAAAAAATGTCCAGTATAAATAATAGTAATTACCAAAGAATAATAAAAATGTATCTAATCCTCAGCAGTCTCCTTATTCTATTCCTTCTCTTCTTCATCCATCTCTATTGACTACTTTCCTCACTGGTGTGCCTCTCGTTGCACCTCCTCCAACCTTATCTCAATCTTTACGTCCATCTCAACGAGTCAAGCAGTGAATAAGGCCTTAATTTCATCACTGAACTTTGTGCAAGCTAACTTTTGCATCAGTATGTGAAGCTCTCACCAGGAAAGTGTCATGTGTCGTATGCTAGCACATGTGAGCCCAAACCATAAATTCTTCTCTTCTTTTTCCCCCCAATGACCTGTCTCAAGATATCAGAATATGAGTGGTCAAACTAGCAACTAAAGCTAACAACTCTAACTCTGAATATCTTTCATTATAAGTAATCATCCTAAAAAACGTTATAAAGGGTAACTAGAGGCAAAATAAAGTATAAAATATTTGTAAAATTAAAAAAAATAATAAGCAATTTACATGGACTATTTTAGATTTAACATCGACACACTGTTGGTCCATCTGATACTGATGTGTATGACAATGTAGCTAAGTGGAGGCAAGCTCTCTTCCTAGCAATTCCTTTCATTAACATGTGAATTAATTTAATAAACTATAATTAGAAACAAAAATTTTATACACTCAGTAGATCTTCCAATTGTCTAATATACTCGATATGCGAGACTGAGCCTTTGTAGAGAGGTGGCCATGCCCCTCACATTTTGAAGGTCTTCACATGCTCCTTCTTCTTGATGTAGTCAGAAAAGACCCAACCTCTACACAACTAGACTTAATATTCCTTCTTAAACCAGAGAGGTCTCTGGCTCATCTTGCTTATGTACATGAACATATTGACCTCTCTAATCTCGAAATTATGTCTGATTTGTTTATGATGCTCAAGCTTCCACCAAAACTTTTGCATCACAAATATCAACCAGTTAGATGGATATAGTTATTTAACTTAAGATTATTATTTAGCTTTTACCTCAAACTCTCTAAATCAAATATCATAGACTTCAATCAGGATTTGCTTTCAAGATAAGTAGGGAATGCCATGTCTTTATGATGTCCCTGATCTAATTAATGAATTGCCTGGATGGATAAAACATATAAAAAGAGAATTATTAATAGTTGTATAATCAAATAGAATATGAAGTGCATTTATTATGTTTTAAATTACTTATGTATTTTCATCATGCTTAAGGTATGTATGTCATTTGATGCATGACACACCATGCCCCACAGTAGTGGAAGGACCTAATAGGAAGTTATGGTAGGCAAGGGAGCGTAGTACATTGGTGACTCTAGGCTTGAAGTTATGGGCTAGACTATAATGGCTGTGGAGGTCATCGTCATGACCGTCATAGTGGTGCTCCCATCTTTTATCTCTTGACGATACTAGTGATTGTTCTATGAAACAAGGGATCATCACTGCTACCTCAAACTATCTGTATCAAAAGTAAATAAATTGATCAGAACATGTAGAAGAAGAAAATAGTAGAAGTAAAAATAGTTAACATAAGTGTTAAAATATAATGTACAAAAATTAAAAATAGGAAGTATAAAAAGTAAAAGAACAATGTATAAGAAGACATGAATCCTTTTTCTCCATTGCGTCCTATTTAGTGTCATATTTTCATTTAGTTCTAGTAAATTAAGATCATTTTTAATACAATAAGCCCAAGTCTTCCTAGGTCTACCTCTGCCTTTCTTAACACAAGTCGAATTTAAAGCATCTACTCTCCTAATCGGATCATCTAATGGTCGACGTTTAATATGACCAAACCATCTAAGACGACTTTCTCTAATTTTGTCTGTCACAGGAGCTACACCAACCCTATCACGAATATATTCATTCCGCATTTTGTCTCTAAGTGTAAATCCACTCATCCACCTAATCATTCTCATCTCGGCAACACTTAACTTATTATTATGCTTCTCTTTTAAAGGCCAACATTCAGCGCCATAGAGCATTGCAGGTTGAGAAAAAAAACCTACACCTACACCTACACCGTTTAAGAAGTAAAATAATTAAATAAAATTAAATATAAGTAAAATTAAGGAGAAAAAACCTACACCTTAAGCATGAAATAATAAAAGTAAATCTATAAAGGGAAATTAAGAAAAAAAACATATACCTTAAGCAAGAATTATAACAAGTAAGAAAATTATGCACACATCTCATTCTGATTAATTATTTGAGTGAGTAGAGGTTAAACTACAATTTTTTCAACTAAATTATCAGGATAACAATAATCAAAATATTTACTTGCTTCTTCATCCATCCAATGACTCAAAGAACTGATGTCGCAAAATTAGTTCTAATGTCATCTTATTTTTGGAGCAGTACACATAGAGGCAAACAGTCTTTAAAGATGTAGAATGAGTGGCAAGTAGAAGATGCACTAAAATGAATTTTTTTTGGCAATTATTTTTCTATTTTATGATTTTAATCTTGGAGCCTCACAAAATTTGTAATGAGTCTACATTGCATTAACTTTGTGAAATGACGTGCAGTTATCGACATAATAATATATCTTCTTTGATGTTAGACCTAACTTGAGCGCTATTTTTTGTTCGGTACAAGTTCTCCGACACTAAATTTTTCTCAATCTAATTATAACATTCTATGGGTATGTTGTAATATGTATTGATATTCAACATTCTTAGAGCCACAAATAACTCAGAATGTTATGTGCAATCTTCCCATAGTATTCATTGTGTCGCCTTCAGTAGCTCATAGAACTTAAGAGATTCCGTACTTGGTGACTTTTCCTCCGCTTGTTTAGTATATGGAGTTCTTGTTACATCAAGCACAATTTCTTCAAATCTACTATAATGTCCTACTCAGTTGGCAAAGTAGAGCTCATTAAAGCACTAGTTTAAGAATCAAATTATGGCTCATACTCGTCATGTGAAGTCCAAAATTAATAATTTGGTTGAAATCTCATGTGGTATAAATCAAATTTGTCTTCATCTAACACTAAGTATGCTTGATTCTTATGTTTGACACATGGGCATCGAAACTTACCCTCTTAAAAGTAAGTAGAAAGTTCAGATGCCACTAACATGAAAGACTCAATATCATTCAAGAATTCATCGGTTAGTTTTTTCTATCCGGATGTAATCTATTGTACATCCAAAATCATATATTACAAATATTTATTGACAACCTATTTATTTTAGAACAAGCTCATTAAATTGAAGTAGTAATAACTTACACAATTGCTATATTATACCTACTAAATTAAGGGGTATGTAATGTGTACATGAAATCCTAAATATTATAGAAGTATATACGGTTGATGCCTCGTTTATATACACATCACTCAATTCCAATATATACGTACATATCTAACACCCCAATTTCCATACTTTCATACATAAAATATATACCGAAATAAAACATAAAATTAAACCTAAAAAATACTTGAAACTAAATAATATAAACCTTATATTAGTAAATAAGTAGGAGTTGAGTGGTGTGTATGTAAGCTTTCACAAAATAAAGAAGGGGGAATCACATACATCTCACATTTGCATGCAGACCACACCATTATTATATATTTATG
Source organism: Phalaenopsis equestris (assembly GCF_001263595.1). Taxonomy (NCBI): domain Eukaryota; kingdom Viridiplantae; phylum Streptophyta; class Magnoliopsida; order Asparagales; family Orchidaceae; genus Phalaenopsis; species Phalaenopsis equestris. The sequence goes on along the minus strand of NW_018237177.1, from coordinate 314,395 downwards.
TACAAACCTAAACTGTAAGTGGCCTTTGCGTACCCACAACGCAGTGTCTATATATTTGCTTGTCTAACACTGAAATTATATATCTAACACTTACACTGTGTATTTTACATTCACAAAACAAAAAAAAAATGCCGATTTGGATCAAATGTATGTAAATCTTACAAAAATTGCAATCCTTAAACTCTAAATAGGACAATAATGTGCAATAATGAGATATATAAAAAAAGAAGAGAAATTTATATAAAGTTTTAATTTTTTTGGAAATCCTGAAATCTCTAAAAAAAGGAAATCAAACAGGCTAAGGGTCCGTTTGGGGCAGCTTATTTGTTGTGGTGGTGTTTTGAAAACGCACTGACCTGTTTGGCCAAACTGTGTTTTGGCAGTTTATGCGTTTTCAAAACGCTGAAAACAGCGTTTTTACACCGCACCTATCTAGGTGTAGTGACAGATTTCTGGTTACGGCCTGATTTTTTCAGAAAAATAAAAATTTGTAATAGTCACCGAACCTAGCTTATCATTAGATTATTTTTAATCAGCTTGTCAACAGATTATTCAATAAGATGCAGCTGCCCCAGAAATCTAAAAAAAATGCTTTTAAATAGTGAAAATCGAATTATACATCTTATTTGATCAAAGAGATGCGAAAAATGGTGAAGATTGGGATCGAATCGAGCCCTAAAAGCCAGAGAATGTCGGTCGCGCACAGAATAAGGAGGAGGTAAAGTTAGTTTCTTGGTCCCGTTTGGCGCAGCTTCTTCCCCGTGTCCGGCGTTTTTGAAACGCCGTGTTCGCGTTTGTACGGGCGTTCCTTCGGGCGTTCGCTCCTGCGATCGGTAAACGCAGCGATTAAAATCCTATATCTTCCCTTAGGTCCTTCGACGCTCCCAACCTCCAGCGTTCAGCGTTCGGCGTGGGATTATTACCCTGCAGCCCTCGTTCTCTCCAGAAGCCCTATCTCACGAATGACGACCGTCCCGTTCCCCAGCTCGCTTCGCTGTCGTCGATCGCCGCTCTCGTTGATGCCCGCAGATCGGATCGAAGGCATGGCGCTCCTCTCTACGGTTCCTCTGTAGATCGGATCGAACCTCGCCCCACAGCCCTCGATCTCTACCCACCTGCCCTTGCTTCTTCCTTGCTTCTTCCAATTCACGGCATCATACCTGATGGAAAATTTTTTTAAGCTTTGGTAGAATGAAGCTTGGCAAATTTCAAATAAAATGTTTTTAATTGCCTAAAATTTTAGATTTTTGGTGTTTACATGTGTGTGCACGCATATTTTCATTCATGTAAATGAATTGTTTTGTATTTAAATGCCTAAACTTTCATATTTTTGAACTTTATATGTCTAAGCTTGATTCGATTAGTACTTTATGTTGTTGATTATTGCGGCGCTTGGATTTGTCCCTGAATGCATTTTTCTTAGTGCACCTGGAATTGGGAAATTAAGGTCACTATAAGAGCTAATTGAGTTTGATGTTAAGGATGAAAATGGTAATAGAATTGAGGAGTCGGAACTTATGAGTGAGTTGCTTAAATTAAAAATCCATTTTCTGGAAATGTGAGGGAGGCTAGAGAGGTTAGCATTTCAAAATCATTAGAGAAGAGAAAGCTTACAGCTTTATTCTGGATGTGGGGCATTTTTTATGGGTCAAAACAGTGATTCATCCTTTGGTTTCTGGCATGTATTTGCTCGTTGCTCATATATACACATATCTAATACCTGAAATTTGCGTCCTACACCAGGCTTTGAGGTGGCTTGAGTTGTGCAAAGTAGTTGGGGTGGCTAGAACTGTATGATATCTTTTAGAACTTGTCTGTCATTTTAGTATGTTTCTGCAACATATGTTTCTTTTCTACGAATAAGTTATTCTAAATAAGCTGCCCCAAACAGTTTTATAGTACAGGGGTAGTAATGTCATTTAACCACCAATAAGCTAGTCTGAATAAGCTGGCCCAAACAGCAAGCCAGATTATTCTGATAATCTACAGATTATCAGATTATCAGAATAATCTGTTTATCAACAGATTATAAATAATCCACAGCTGCGCCAAACAGACCCTTAGAGTCAAATCGATATAAAATAGCAAACTTGTAAACTAACTGCGGGCTTTTCCGACTCCAGGCGTTTTTAGCAGGTCATTCCCTCATGATGTCGGCCAGAGGCAAGCGGATTAAGAACATACTTTCTCCAGGGATACTCTCAATGTCCGATCACGCTCGACAGTAAAATCTTCCAGTTTATCTGCCCACAAAAAAAAAATCATAGTTATCTGTGATTCTCTGCGGGCACCTGTAAAACTGTATCCCGTAGTTATTTGGTTGACGTGAAGTTAACAGGGATCTATGAAGTCCACATTGTCACTATAGTCCTCATAAGGTGTCAGAAATTCTCGAGCTCATCTTTCATGAATGCTTTAAAAGTTATCCTATTACACATATCACAAGTACAAATTGTTAAAAAAAAGTAATTAATTACAGTTTTATGTAGATGCGAGGTCTCAGAGAACTTCGTATATCAACCAACGCATATGTCATTACAAGAAGACGACAGATCTTATAAAAAAAGGACTCTTAGTTTCCTTTAACCAGCATAATATCAAACTCGTGTATGTCACATATACATATCACCAAAAATAACTATTCAGAAGAACATAAAAAACCATAGCACCGAAAAGAAGAGAGTAATTGGTTGTCTTCATTAGGATTTCACATGTGACACCAACCAACAACGACAAACAGACCATAAAGAAGAACCCATAAGGTCAAACGTCTCATCATAAACCTCTAAAACCCACCAAAAGAAAAACAAAAGAAATGTAAAAGAAAAATAAACACTTATAAATAACGTAAAAAACCCAAACAATCAATATCGAATAAAGAAGAAACGAAAATAAATATAAACTGTAAAAAATACAAATACAATAAATTGTGAATCTTTTCAACAACCATTATAATTAATAATATAATGAATACTCAAATCACCCTTATATTATCTCATTTGTAATTTATTCCCTCAACTCTGTCATCTCGTTTGCACCTTCCATGTCCACATCCAAGACATCAACACATCGACGACACCACTACCATCACCACCACATCCACACACCAAGACATCAAGATATCAACACATCTACAACACCATTACCACCACCTCCACACAACAGACATCAAGACAACACTGCAACCACCATATCTGAGCTTATTTGGTTGATGCAATGAGGTTGCATTTGGGAAAAGCCAACTTCAATACATAATAACACCACTATCATCACCGTACCAAACCAATATTTTTCATCACTCACACCACCACCACATCAACCATCAACATCACATTACAACTATATTTTGCCAACATCACTATGAAACATCACTAAAATTTCGGGCAACATCATAGTAACCATCACCACCACCTGAAGAATTTCGGGCAACATCATAGTGACCACCATCACCACCAAAAAAATTTCAGGCAACATCACAGTAACCACCACCAATACCAAAAAAAATTTGGGCAACATCATAGCAACCAACACCACCACCACCCGAAATATTTCGGGCAACATCACAGTAACCACCACCAGCACCACCCAAAATATTTCGCAAACCCAATAGAGCACAGAGAGCCCAATATCACAGAAAATCGCAAAATCAAACCAAATAGAACACAGAGAAGAGATAATCAAACTGAATAGAACACAAAGAGACCAATATCGCGGAGCAATCCATCACAACACCACCATTAAAGAAAATCGCAATATCCAAATCACAGAACTTGCAAAATCAAACAATTGTGTACAACTATTCGAAAATCATCATCTGAATAGAGCTTAAAGAAGCTAAAAAACAAAATGTCAGAATATATAATGGTAGAGAATATCGTGGGTCAACGGAGAGCAAATAAACCAAACGAAGTCGAAGAACGAAGGGGATAGGGAGAGGAGAAGAAAGGCAAACCCTTGCCACCAGAGTCACGGATCGAAGAGGAGGAGGAGAGCCAATGTTATCTTTAGGGCAGAATTGCTAGAAAGGAGAGAGCAGGACACGAGAGCGAAGAGCTCGCGAGAGAGGGGAGAGCGGGACACAAGGGGAGCCCTTGGTAAGACAGGTTAAGCCGAAAATACATAAAAGACAAACTGTGGGTCGCGTTTATCATGTATCACAACGGGCTTTTCCAAAACTAATCACAATATCCAAATATTGTTGCAGATATTTTCGAAACATGTCACGCGAAAAACATTGCCACAAATAGTCTCTTAGTTTCGTATAAAACGTGCTCTTTTTATATTTATAATCAAATACTGATATAATATACATATGGAGGAAGAGAATGAGAAGCGTGGGGTGGAGGAATTCATGCCAACTCTCGGATCGCCGCATAATGAACAGTAGACTCATGCCAAACCTCAAGTCACCGCATAATGAACAATACGCATAATGAACAATATGTCATCCAAACCTCAAGTCACCGCATAATGAACAATATGTCATCAAAAAAAAAAAAGTTCTCAAAAGAAAGAATGCAAATCTTATCTGCAATGTCAGAAAAGGTAAGTCGGCACTTCTGAAACAGTGAAGCCAAGTAGCACATTATTCTATAAACATCTCAATATGCTGTTTCCGCTGCACTTTTTTGGATCGAGAGATCTTTTTGACTTTCATTGCCCTCGTGGATCTCGAGCATGCCATCATTATCATTATATAAGTTTTTGGAAGAATCTATGTTTGCATATATTTTAAACATTTTAGTAGTGAATATTAGATCACAAATTTCTTATGAACTCATGCCATCAAAATAAGTATACCATGAGAGAAGTGAAAATGAGATAGCCGTAAGATGGGATTTATTTTATTGCCTCCTCACGGAATCATTATGAGAATTTAGGTGAATTTTTGACGGTCTGTTCCAATCGATAATTTGTGTTATGTCGTCAGTTTTTAGGGTTTGCAACGAATTTTCGACGGATATAATGTCTTTGCTTTCGCATTTGTTGGAAAATAGTTTATGATGGTCTCCTGACAGGTTTATGGGTTTAACAGACTTTTGTCGATATTTGACCGTCTTATTTTTATTGTCTGACAGGCATGTCTGTCGACTTGTCATCGGTTTAAGAACCAACATCCCGATGACTATCGATTTATACATTTCAGTCTGGCGAAATATGACTGTTGAAATTGTTGTTGAAAAAAAAAGAACCTCCTTTTTTTTATTAGAACTTATATATTTGCAATGTTATCACAAAAACAAATGATATATACACTACACAATCAAATATATCTATTCATATAACTACAAACTAGAATCATATATAGAAAACCATAAATTGAAAATAAATGCAATCATAATGTATTAAGCAACAGTAACTAAAATAATACATACATAATAAGTACATAAATGCCTCAGAATAATAAATGAAATAAAAAATCACAACTACTCATTATCAGTCTGCTCTTCCTCCTCCTCCTCCTCCTCCTCCTCGTCCAACTCCATTGGTTGCTTTCTTCCTAGACATGCCTCAGGTCGCACCTATTCCAATTACAATATCTTCACTCCCGCCTCCATCTCAGCTACCCAAACAGCAAATCAGACCCCTACATCTTCAATGAAAGTCATGACCTGCATGCAAACTTCATCGACATCCAAGGAAAATGTAGAGCTCTGACCAAAGATGGAGCAATGTGCGTCGTATGCAAGTTCCTGAGAACCCAAGCCAAAAATTCTTCCTTTATTCTTGCCCCAACGAATTCTCTCCATATGTCATATTCCTACTAATCAAAATCGCTACTAGGGTAGGAACTCCTCTTGAGCACTGACTCCGAGCCTCATTCAGCTGCTGGAAGTCATACTACAAAAAAAATATAAATAATAGCTATACAAAAAATTAAATTTCAGAATAATTACAATGATATAAAAATTACTATCACTTACTTGTCCTCTCTATAATCAAGTGTCAATCCACTGTTGGTCTAATTTATGTTGATGTTCACGCGTATATAGCTTAGAGATGGTGGGTTCTCAGCCAAGCTACAGTTTCTGTTATAATTAGAAAAACATATTAAATAATTGTTATCCATTAAGATTTAATGCACAACATGACTCTTACCATCCTCCTCCTATACTTTCTATGTGGGAGCGCCCCTTTAGTGTGTAGGAAGGAAACCATACACCCACATTTTATGTTTCGTCTGTTGACTCTTCTTGACATAGTCAGGAGAGTTTCAAGCTCTACGCAACTAGGTGTAAACGTCATCTCCCTGCCATAGAGGGCATTCACCCTTCTTGCCTATGTCATTGAATATATTAAGAAGATAAGCAAACCCCGTACATTAAAAGCTCATCTTAAAATGTTCATGATGCTCGGTCCTCCAAGAGAGCTCCTTCTACATGCATCATGAATATCAGAAAGTTAGGTATGTAATGTTATAGAATTTTAGATTATTGTTTAGGGTTTGCCTCAAACTCTCTAAACCACACATTACGTATTTTAACCAAGCTCTCCGTCCATGATAAGCATGGAGAGTCAATCTTACTCCATATAGTGTCCCTTATAGAAAGAACAAATTGCCTAAATAGATAAAATCTAAAAAAAAACTATGATTAGTTAACTGATAAGAAAATGTTTATGTTTTATTGAGATAAATATTGCATATATATTTTGATCCAACTCTAGGTCGAATGTGCATCATGTGCTTTCTAGCGCACTTGGATCTGCTTAAGCAGATGAACTTGCACAAAATTTAGGTAGCGGTGGTGGTATGGTGGGAGGTGATGGTCTGTAGTACGATGGTGACTACAGGGTGAAGGTTTGTATAAGGGAAGTGGTAGTAATAAGAGTCACCAAGATAGTAGTTTTTGTTTGTATGCTACTAAATTATTCGACATGAGGCATTGAGGATGTTTGGATTTATCTGACTTCTTAACGTATCCCAAGCCAAACATTTCTCATTTGATTCTATTATGCCACATAGCCATACAACAACCCTTTACTTAAGAGTTTTTAAATCAAAGGAGAATGGTAAGAAAAGAGAAGAATATCCTTCTTATTATCTGAGTCATACCACTCATCATCAAGGAGGTTATCTTCATCAGAGATATTATCCAATGATTTGAAGAGTTTCTTGGATGAGGTATCCCCAGAATCTCTCTTGGGCTCTGCTTTTGGACTTACCTGAAGTGGCTTGGAGAGAGGATCAACCAGAAGGATGATTCCTTTTGAAATTAAATCAATGGCTTCCTTAGTAGGAGCCCGAGTGTTAAGAAGCATAACAATAGGAATCTCACTAACCCATAATTGCTCCATTAAGGCAGCTGATGGAGTGGCTTTGGAGACCACACTAAGGGTCCCAAGTAACTCCTCAGTGGGCCATGCAGTCTGCACAATAGATGGTATATTTACGAGCACTATAATGGAGTGACAAGTATATCTTTGTCTCTTACTATGATGGCCACGGGGGTAAGGAAAGTAAAGGAGTTCTTGCCAACAACTATCAAAAAATAGAAATCATCCCCACAACTACTAACTCATTGATGGGTTGTTGTTGATCAAAGTAGTATGAGCAAAAAGTAAGTCTTATGTAATTATTTGCCTCACATATCGAGTCTTCTTGTCGGGCTTTATTATTCATAATTCTTTTATTCAAAAAAACTATAATAGAATATTTATTTAGCATAATTTGTCAAAAATATTTAGTAAGGAATTCTCTAATATATGTTATTATTTCTAAAATGGACACATCTAGTGATTTTGTAATGAGCAACCAATTATGCCTCAAATAGTAGATGTACGTACATATGCTCAATCAAGTAAAACATTGGTTAACAATATTCTTCTGAGCTTGCACAATTTTATTAGAATTTACTTTTAATTATCATAATTAACCAACATTTATACGAACAATGCATAAATCTACATATAATGTACTGAATTAATTAATATATTAAGTAGTTCACTTGGTAAGCAACTATATGCATGTAACAACAAACTTTCCAAGAAAACATGACAGTCTTGACTTTTCATTACAAATATACTTTCCACTCCTAAGTGAACATGATTCAAAATAGAAGCATGACATCTCAAAAACTTTAATGACTGTAGCCACTCACAAGATTCTTTTTGTTTAACCAAAGTAAGATAATATTTTGTATTAGTCTTAATAAGTTTGCAGGAAGCAATCTCTTGAATCTCCAACTCTCTTCTTCTATAAAACTCGTTTAAGTAAAATCTAGCATTCACTTTTTTTATATTTTGCCCTTAACATCCATCACAGTGTTGAAAATATTATCAAAAAAAAATTTATGTGTACATGACAACTAGATTATGTCTATTAAAATTAGTCTAGTAAGACAGATCCCAAAAAATGATAATTTATCCAATTATTTAGCACAAAAATCAGGTAAATATTGTGAAGATAGCTTGCAATAATCAATAATCTTTTGAATTTCATTAACAATCTGACACAACTTATTATTGTTAGTGGTGGTCCTAATTTCTTAACTTTATTATGTCAAAATACATTTTAATTTCACCTAAAAGCGTGATCAATAGGTAAAAACATATATTGATAGTGAAATCATGAAATTTTTTGTCATGTTGAAGGGTAAACATCTTTGAAAAATCCATGCAAGCAAGCTAACTTCTTCACAATGCTCTATCCTAATAAAATTTTATATATTAGACAATCACTTATTATTCACATTAAAATGTTTTTCATTTGAACTTTTTGTTTCATAGAAATGAAATAAGCGATGGTAATTATTTCCTAAAGATTTTGTAGCTCGTTTATCAGCAACTACAAATATACATTAATTCTTCCTTTTGGGCTATTGAGACATGGAATAATTAATATTAGAAATATGAAAGGGGTAGTCATACACATCTCAGGTGGAAGATTCTACGGAATAACAATCACATACCAATATGAGTAGGGTAGTCTGACTATACGATGTGAACCCATTAGCACACAAACCAAGCCTAACTTTACATGACTCCACAACGAATTCAGGATAAATATGATCAAAATATTTATATGCTTTTCCATTTGTTTGATGACTTAATGAATAAATTTCATGTGTTTTATTATGATGTCCTCTCATATACAGAGTAGTACACATAGAAGTAAATAGTATTTAAAGACGTTAAATGAGTGGCAAATAAAAGAGGTGCAAGTATAAATCTTTATTCTATCCCTTACTTTTTCTAAATTTTGAATCTTGGAGCATAAAAAAATCTGCACCAAGACTCCATTCAGTTCATTGTATCAGCCTTATAAAATAGTTTGCATCCATTTATATAGTTATCCATCTTTTCAAATTTCAAACCTAACTTAAAGAGTCTTTTTTTGGTTTTGTGTATGTTTTGTGACATTATATTTTCTTGTGAATTTGTGTCTTTTAGTAATCTTGCAATCTAAATAAATCATTCTTAGGGTATGCTAAACTTTATTTTAATTGTCAGTAGTCTAAAAGTCATAAATAACTCAAAATAATATATGCAATCTTCCCATAATGGTTTATGCGTTGCATTCAATAATTCATAAAACAACTAAGCTTTTTTGTTTGGTGGGTTTTCCTCCATTTGACTCACATAATGAGTTCTTGTTCCATTGAATTTTTTTTTTTAAATCTATTTGTGTCATAGTTAGCTGGAGGATCGTAGCTCGATAAAAAAGCATAGTTTATTAAAGGACCAACTTTAGTGTAAATTTTAGGTTCAACCACACAATGTGAAGTCTAAAAATAGCTATTTGATTGAAATTTCCTTCGGTACAAATCATATTTGAAGTCATCTGATATTAAGTATCTCGACCCTTGTGTTTCGCAAATGCATGGGCATCAAAACTCACCCTCATATAGGTGTCAAATGTTGAGTTACTACTTGCACAAATGACTAACACCGTTAAAAAACTCCTCAGTTAGTCTTTTTCTACCCGGATGTAGTCTGTTGTAAATTCTAGACCTTACAATGCAAAAATTAACAAATACTTTATTTATTTAATTAAAAAATAAATAAGCAAAGTTACGTAATTACTATATAGAAGTACTAAATTGAGTTATATATGATTTAAAAATGAAGCACTACACACCATATAAACGCAACATTGTCGATATACCAAAGGTAAAATCTTGATCAGTGTGTATCATGTACAAAGGGACATCAACTTACATATCACTCAATTCTTATAAGTTATGTATAAAACACATAGACTTGCTTATTTTCATATAAACATGACAACCATGTGAATTACATACATACCACGTAATTCATATCTGTTGACACATCTAACTGCAACCCTTGCATATTCAACTCTAAATAGATTTATAAACTATTCAATTTCAATATAAGCAGGGGCCGGCTTAATATTTGCTTGAATGGAAACGAGCTGGCTCAAATTGAGCAATTTAGATTCGTTCCAGCTTGAAAATCTCAAAGATCTGGCCCGTTTCAATTGATTGACCTTAAAATAAATTGTATACAACTAAATTACACAAATATTTTAGCACTTGTACAACTCAAAATTTTACGAAAAATTTACATACATAAATACATACAACTCGAGACTTAAATATTTAAATATATAACACCAAAATTCTAGTTTTTGGATACACACCACCTTACATTTATATGAAAGACGTATTTGACTTTTCAAAAGTTAAAATGATGATATTTTTTATATGATATGAAATATTCGGGTAATATATGTAAAATATAAAACTTTTGGTGCTAGACATATAAATACCTAAGAATTTAATGGTATGAAAATAACAATTACTTTAAAATATAAACCCTCACAATAAGAATGAGATACATTACCAAAATACAGATCTTTTTGTAATGAATGGTATTGTATTATGTATTCTAACGTTGATGATCTCTTATTTATATGCTTGGGTTGGTGTGCATCTTACACACACACACACATAAATATTTAATAGAGCAAATCTAGCCTATTTTTTTATGGGAGACAAATTGTCCCCCTAGACCCAATGTGGGAGGGGATAGGGCAACGAAAGACAAAGTGATAATTCAACAGGGATAATAGGCCAATTTGCCCGCTCATATGAGAAAAGACCCGAATCTGAGAGGGGCAGTTACCCACCTAGACTCTACATGAATCTGCCTATAGATATATGTATGTGTGTGTGCTTTGCAATCAAAATGCAAAATATCTAGTGTGATCTATAACTTGATGAAATGCAAGCTCATTAGTGTCGCCTTTCAAGTTGTCGAATGTAGCTCAACAACAACGAAATTGACAAGCATGTGTTGGTCAAATGACGAGATAATAAATATATGTTTGTCACTTAGCTGAGTGATTGTTTGTTACATTGCTTGAAGGAATCATCTTGGGCGAATCCAACATCTTTGCTAAATAAGTTTGCCCAAGTCATTACTAGACCAAATTGACCTTTGAGCTATGCTAACTAGAACTCCACCCTTTATGATATTTGACAACATATCCTGCATTCAGCTATATAGCATTGAAGTTTAAATATGATGACATGAATAGTATTTCAAGGTTGCACTTCTTGGAGTCACCATTATAATTTGTGAACAGTGATAAATATATTTTTTGGATGCCGTCCAAAGTATAAGGAATCTCATGCTTATATTAACGGGGCTGTCACTTTAGCATCAAATGTCTAACATCAAAATAAGAAAAGAATCAAAATCTTATCTTGAAACGGCCGAAGCCTCAACATCTTTTTCTCATGTGCTATCTCCCAAATATTCCAAAAATTCCACAATCTCTTAAATCCTTGCCAGTTTCAACAAAACTAAAGCTCAACAAAGCTCATCCCCTCATCCATATACAAGTCAGAACTTTCTGACACATTCAAATCTATCCATCAAACCATAAAGTTGAGCTTTACTACAAAATGCATCTTTTCCATGCATGCTATATATAAGTATACACAAACAAGTCCTGCCATAAACAACATTGGCTTTCTTTCTGAAACTAAAACAAGTGGCAATGGAGGAGGTGAAGAGTTTGGTGTCCAAAAGGCCAGTGGTGATCTTCAGCCTGAGCTCATGCTGCATGAGTTACACGGTGAAGAGTCTGTTCTTTGATCTGGGCGTTAACGTCGACGTACATGAGCTGGACGAGGAGGCTCAGGGGAAGGAAATGGGAAGCGCACTGGCGGGCCTCATTGGACGAAATCCCCCAGTTCCAGTGGTGTTTATCGGAGGGAGATTGATAGGATCTACAGATAAAGTCATGTCTCTGCATCTTGGCGGCAAGCTGGTAAAGCTTCTCAAGGATGCAGGGGCTCTCTGGCTCTAGCGTAATGGAACTTATGTTTTAGATATGTTGAGAGATTGGAAGGCCTTTTGATGTGCGACATAAATAAGGATACATTCCACATGCACTATGAATGTTTGCTTTTAGGGATCAAGTAATCCATGGAGAATAGTTTTTGTTGATGTTCTTATATTGAAATAAAATGAAAAAAAATAATTAATACAAACACTATATATACATACTTTATATACATATATATATATATATATATATATATATATATAT
>NW_018237177.1:289135-301613 GCF_001263595.1 Phalaenopsis equestris | reverse complement strand
ATGGCTGTAGTCACACACACACACGCACGCCCGCCCGCCCGCCTATATATATATATATGTTGATCTGAATTTGTCCTACGAATCAAATCTAAGGAATAGAGTGTAATAGGAGAGAGAAAGAGAGAGCACATTAAAGAATTGGTTCTCTTAAGCATGACTGATTAACACCTTACTGTAGAAAAGTCCCACCATATTTATAGGCAAGGTGGTTATAAAATGAAAAATTGCATGCTTGCCCCTGCTTTTATGAGTGTGTTACAAGGTATTTTAGATATAAAAATTAAATTCAGCTATGGCTCAGCTACCCTATCGCTAGCCCAACTGAGATTTGTAATCATCAATTTCTCAAGGCCCGTTTGGCCAATTTTGTTGAGTCGGGGCAATCGGTCAGCTGTGGTGGTCATTCGGTCGTCTGGACTTCGCTCAGTTGGCTTGAGGCAACCGGTCAGCTATTTCGGTCTGATTGTCAACTGTTAACCATGGATGTGAAACTCATGTCGTTGGGATGAAGCCAGGTTTTCAGACATAGAGTGAATCACTGTAATCTGACAGACAGTTTACCCCTTTGACAGAAGATCTATCTAGAGTGTTCGAGGACTGTTTAGTAATGAGAACCGTAGGCCTCTTAAAGAGTCTTGAAGATTCCAACGAGGTGATTGATGATATTTGGATGAGTGTTGGACTTGTTCCTTTTCTCGATTTGGTGGATCTCAATCTTTGACTTGATTGCCTTCATTTGGTTTCAGATCATCTTTCAAATTACGGAGTTATAACTGGTCAATTAAATCATTCAGTCTTTTGTTGTCGATGTAGTTCCTAATATGCTTTGTTGGGTTATCCTTGATGATACTTTTGTTCTTTATTTAGTTGAATTACCTAAGATTCGTGTTGGCGCACGCACACACACCCACACAAATGGGTGCGCGCGTGTATATATATATATATATATATATATATTTGTGTGTGTGTGTATACATGTATACAATAATGCACACATACATACATTCATACAATAATACATACATACATACATACATACATACATACATACATATATGTAATTTTACAAATAAATATTTTTAGTCCTAAGTTTATATTATATTTTAGTTATTATTGTATAGATTTTATATGTAATATGCAAACACAATATAAAATAAATTTTTATGTTAAAATATTAAATTGAGTTTGAGTAATAGATATTTGAAAATTTTACATACATATCACATATATAATCTCATGTAATTACATATCTATCATTTTTAGTTTGATTTGTACATTTTGTAATCTTTTGATGTCATAAACTTATGTATGAAAAATATGTATTGCACTTTTAAAATGTTAGGAATATTAGAATTTTGATGTGATGCTAAATACTTGAGTTTATTTATAAAAGTATGAAAGTTGATGTGTTAGCTATGTAAATACGCAAACAAAGTATGATATGAATGTAAACGCCCAAGATATTTTTGGGTTGGTGGAAATGGAAAAGGTTCTATACAACCATTATAGAGTTGTTTGGGCTTAATCAATAAGCAATTGCTATATTTGATTAGAGTGTTGAAGGGTTATGTGGAGTGGAGATGGTTACAAACATGATTAGGATTCACTTATGGATTTGATAGAGGGGAAGTGGTTATGGCCTAGACTTAGCTGGTGTAAGAGTAGAAGAAGTCTAAGAGCTTACTCATAGCATTTTCTTTAAGAGAAGACATTATTTAATATTTATAAAGGGCATTTACATACAAACCACTCAATTCTTATGTATTTACATACCTAACGTATAAATTTTACTTTTTATATTTATGCAACTCAAATCTTTCGTATCACATAAAATATAACACTTATTAGCTTTTTAAAAGTGAATACACTTTTTTCATGCACAGTTATAGTTGTCTATATGAAAAATCTGAAGTTTAGATATTGGATATGTTAATACGTAGAAATTGAGTTGTGTGCATGTAAATCTTCCTCCTATTTAAAAATAACAAAATAAGAACAGAAAAAATTCTCTTCAAATAACTTTTCTTAGAGAAGATGGCTTATTTCATATACATTTATGTGATAATCTTTAATACTTCATTTTAATTATTTAATAGGGTTATGCATTGCACAAAAATAAATCTAACTATAAGCATGTGAGTGCTTCAACCAAGCCATTTATGGAAGTTTTGAAATCACTTTTGAAAGTAAGCTATTGATTGCCTTGAAATGAGAGGCTAATAATGCATATAAGGAAATTGGCATCTTAATTTGACATATGTTAAATTCTACGCAGGAAGTTATAGTGATTTTTTAGGTTTGATACAAAAGTTTTATAATTTATTTATGTGTGCTAAAGAATTTGTGGCAGTAGAGTAATGAATTATCATCTTAGCATTGTACAAGAATCTAGCACGCACTCAAATAAAAAAAAGAGTAGAGACACTAAAAGTTTTTGTTGGGAAAACCCAGCAAAGAAAAAATCACGAGGACTAACCCAGTTAGAACAATCAACTATGAATTGGTGTTAAATGTATAGGTCTCTATCCCACAGGCAATAAATGAGTACACAGTTTTTTAAAGTACAATTTTTGTTGTATAGAGGTCAAAAGTGGCTGTAGTTGGGAGCAGTTATTGGAACTAATACATTATCTTTGAGGTGTGCCATTGCACAGTGTTTGGGTGACACAATACTTCGTCAGGTGTTTCTCTATTCAGCAACACACACAAGGATTCTGCAGTGCATGTTGTGCTTTCGCAAGATATTTCACTGCAAGAAGTAGATGGTGACTGATGGTGGTCAATGGTAGTCGGTGGCTAAAGGAGTGAGACGAGGTCATCGAATCATTGGCTTCAGCTTCTTCTTCTCCAAGCTCTGATCTTTATTTGTCTAAGGGTTTCTCCCCATTTTCAAATGAAGATAGGGCTCTATTTATAGAGCCTGAACTGCTAATAAGAAAAGAATTTAGACCACTCTAATTGGATGACATGGGGAGAGTCCCTTGATTGGATATAGTTCTATGGACATTTAAGTGCCTTAATGATGTCAAAATTGAGTGATCTTGGGCTTGTTGAATTTGTCTTGTTAGCACACTCGATTTGACTATAAGTAGATTATAATCTACTAACCTTCCAATTATGCACCAAAAGCTTCTAAAAGCAGTTTAACGGCTTGTTTTGGCTTGATTTGACTCAGATTGAACCAATTTTGGCATCATGTGTGTGTGTCAGTGTGTTTGTGTGTATTATTTTATTATATTACTGGTTAATATTTATATAAGAGTAACATATATCTATTATAAGTGTAAAACACACACGTAGCCAGGTTGACAAGGAGAATTTTCTCCTCACATAGTTTCATGATTGAATCCTGTCTTGCACATATATGTTTCATTCCACCGACAAGTGAGCCGATAGGGCCAAAGTTGGTTCGGTAGGCTTGAGCAGCGAGACAATCAAGGTCATCGAGGATTGGCAGGTCGGGTCTGTCATCTGGTACACCGACTGAAATTGGTTCATTGAGCCTGAGTGGGTACAGTCAGTGCGGCCCTCATGTTATCCTAGTGTAGCACGCTTGTACCTTGTATGGTCATACACAAGCGCACCTACGCCACTTGTGACTACACTCCTGCAAGCTGCTTGGCCCACCATATTGATGCATGAAAAAGTAAAGCAGATTTTAGGATTATTTTTATACATTTATATTGATGATATTGCACTTTAAGGAAGATAATTTTGTGTTCATCTTGTAGGTAAAACAGGTAATTTCTTCAATAGCTACACCCAACGACTTTTCTAAATATTCTAAGCACCCTCATCAACTTCTTCTCTTGCACCTCACTCAAATATGTTGAAATGATCGCAAGAAAAATTGAAGGCTCTCGTAAATAGGCATTCTTGAGGGACTTAGCAAGACTTTCAATTCTAATTCAAGGGCCACCTCTATTGAAGACACTAGGGGCTTGCATCTTTGGTGGTGTATAACAGCTCAAATCTCTCACTATAGTCTTTAGGAATCTCCTTTACAAGTAGAGCAAATTCTTCCTTAGAAGTTTCATGCTCATCCTCAACCTCTAAATGCTCTACTAGGTCTTCTTCTAAAATTTCAACAAATTGGTTGGACACTACCCCGTCAATTACATCAATCCTATGACAATGGTCGTCACTTGATTCTTGGGGAAATATAATTGTCTTCAAAATATCAAAATTAGTTGATCAATGACTTTCATGGTCAATTTCCCTTATTAAACATCAATCATTATCATAATGGCTAAAAAGGGTCGGCCAGCTATCAAGGGTATCTTCATGCCCTCCTCTATGTCCAATAACACAAAATCTAAAGGGAATATGAATTCATCCACTTTCACCAACACAACTTCAATAATTCCCATTGGGTAGGCTGTAGATGATTAGCTAACTATGAAAGGAGACACTTAGGACTTTCCAAACTCAAGTCTCTTGAAAATGGATAGTGGCATCAGATTTTTGCATGCTCTAAGTCATGAAGGGCTCTCTTCACAAATTTATTTCAAATGAAATATGGGATAGTGAAAGTCCCTATGTCCTTCATCTTATTAGGTAACTTTTTCTATAGAATGAAACTATACTCCTTAGGTAGGGGCATTGTCTCAAAATTTCCTAGTTTCCTTTTCTTGGTCAAGACATCCTTCATAAACTTGGAAAAACTAAGCATCTATTATAGGGCTTTAGCAAACGAGATGTTTATTGTCACCTTTTTTAACACCTCTAAAAATCTTGAAAATTGTTGGTCTAGTTTTTGCTTCCATTACTTTTGAGGAAAAGGTGATGGGAGTCTATCAAGCTCATTTATAGAGGGTGAAATGAGTCTTCCTAAGTCCTTTACCTTGATGTCATTCTCACCTCCTACTGCAGGGTCCAGTTCAAAAGTGTTCTTCTCCTTGCTAGTGGTGGCTTCTAATTCCTTCCCATTCCTTAGCTTGACAGCCTGTACTTGCTTGGTCCCTTTTTCCTTAAGGCTCACTTCAGTGTTACTTGGGTGTGAACTGGGTGTTTTTTCTTTATGGAACACTTCAACTGTTCTAATTGGTTATTTATGTTCTTAATGGCTGTAGTTTGCCTCTATATTTGGTTTCTCATTTGTAATTTTACCACCTCAAAGGGTGACCTTTTTCTACATAGGTTGGGCGTCAGCTTGAAATCCTCGTGGTATGATTGTTTCTAGGGGTTATTTCTTTGGATGTTCTAATTACCTCCACACTGGTAATCTACAGCTTGATTATGATTGATCCATTAAAAATTTGGATGGTTTTTTTTAGTCAGGGTTGTATGTGTTGGAATAAGGGTTATTGGCTTGGTTTTTTATGACATTAACATACTCTAAAGTTGTTATGCTAGGATCTACCATTAGTCTAGATATCATCCCTTCACTCTGTGAGGATCCTTGGACAAAATTCAACCCAAGAGTGTCAAGCTTCCTAGAAAGGACAGCTATTTGGATGTTAGGATAACTAGCACATCAGTGGCATGAACACTAGTAACCTTTTGGGGTATGAAAACTAGAAGATCATTGAAAATTATTACTTGTCACCACTTATATCAACTCATAGGCTTTCTCAAAAGCTTTAGACATCAATGAACCCCAACTGTAGTGTTTATAATTAATCTGAAGGAGCTTACAAGCCCATTGTAGAAGGTTTGGATAATCAACCAATCGAGTAAAGTATGGTGTGGACACCTCTTAAGTAATTCCTTGAACCTCTCCCAAGCCTCATAAATTGAGACTCTATCTATTTGGGTGAACTTAATGATATCATTCCTGAGCTTAGCAATCTTCAATGGAGGGAAGTATTTTGCAAGAAGTTTTTTATGCAAGGTTAGTCCAAGTAGCTATAGATCTTGGGGTAAGGGAGTTTAATCACACCTTAGTTTTGTTCCTCAAAGAGAATAAGAGCAACCTTAGTTCAATGACATCACTAGGAACACTATTATATTGAAAAGTTCCATAAAGTTCAAAGAAATTTGTTGTGTAAAGAATTGGGTCCTCCGTGGGTAGTCCCCCAAACTGGTTATTCTGTACCATTTGGATAATGGTTGGTCTCAACTTAAAAGTGTTGGCCTATAATATCTTGTAGTTGATAATCATGTGGATTTCCTCAACGGATGGGTTGACATAATCCCTAAGTGGTTTCATGGTATGGTCGTGAATGTTAGCCATTTCTATTTATGTGTTGGACAATGAATGCACTCTTCTAAGGCATCTAATAATTCAATCAATCTCAGAGTCAAAAGGGGCAAGGCTGGCTTCAACAGTTCTATCCATACACTAAGACAGGTGACAAGTGATCCTAAAGGCAGACTCAACAGACTCCAAATAAAACAAACAATCACAAAGTCCCACACAAGTTTGTCAACACGCAAAACATGCACAAAAAGCAAAAAATGCAAAATAAAAGAAAATGTACTCTTTTTGGCGGTTTGGCTTTTATAATTTTTGGCTTTTTTTTTTCAATTTTTTAGCATCTACAATAAAACTGGCAAAAAAAAAAAAATTAAGTGCGACACAAATAACAAGGAAGTAGAAAAATAAATGGAAAATTGAAAACTTCAAACCTAGATTTTAAGTCGTTCAACTAAAGTTCTCCTAAAATTAGAATAATTCTTAACATCTTTATTTGGTAACGACACAAAAAACTTGATGACCAAAAATGACTATAAGGTAACTATGTAATTATACGAGTTAAGTAATATATGACTTTAGAGTTCGTGTATCAATCCCATGCCAAACTCTGGTGCTGGAAACTTGTGCAGGTAGGTTGTCCTTTGGGTGTGGCCACACTAGACTTTCTGTCCCATACATTGGAAGAGTTGAGGTCAGGTACGGGCGTATGCGGGGCAAGCACAAGCAAAGACACACTCTTCTTAATGAGCTAGCGTGAATGCACTTGTCTAAAAATCTTCAATTTTGCTCCAAATGACCTCCTTTTTATTCCCAATCAACTTAAACCCCATGATCTAAGCAAATTGGCAAAGATACATTTCGTAAGTGTCATAATATCAAAAAATATGCAATAAAAAGGATAAACCTGTTGACAAATTGTCACATAATTCATTCACATCACTTGTTCGTAAGAGTCAATGTTTCAGAGCTTAAGACCCATTGTAATGGGGTATTGGAGGACTGCCTCATTTAAAAGAGAGGATTTTTGGAAGTCACGACAAGAAAACATGCAATCCCTATCCCCCATAGGGAACTCTTCCCAGATCAGACATTGTAGCTCATCACAAATGATATTATCAAGAAAGGTGATAAAGTGGGTTGGTGTCAGATGTGTTGTAAGAGATAGATGAGTGAAACTTATAGTATCGAGAATGTCAGCATCCCGGCTTGGCGGGGGAAGGGTTTCACTACGGGGATGGGGTCTGATAAGAGTATGTTCGAGTGGGTAATTTTCCATTGGCTACTAAACTGGTGATAAGTAAACTTCATTCGATTGTGTGAGCATTGATTATTGAGCTTCGCGTAAGAGTTGGAGAATCTCTAGTTAAGAATCCTTCATCCTACATACTCAGTCTTCCGTAGAAGGGTGCAAGGTGCCTTCACCAACAAAATAATACCTTCCAAGGTGGGAAAATATAGAAGCCTGATGCCCTTGGCTCTGTGACTATCCTCTGGAATGATCGGTGTTACAATAGGATGCTCAGTTATTGTAATTATTGCATCTAGTGGTATGCAACGAGTCTCATGAGTACTTCAGTGGTGAGATTGCTGATGGTAGAAATTGTTGTGAGGCAAGTCATTCAATCATGCAAGCATACGTGTTGATTAAGTAATATCCGCGTATTGATCCAACTAGGAAAGTGTCAAAATATTTCTAACTCTCAAAATTCTAGTTTACTAACCCACTAAGCCTAGTTTAAAAGTCAAGATGTAGATATAAAAAGTTTTAAATCCTAATGCAAAAAGAAAATGACAAACGAGATTTTTGTGAGATTTTTTGGATATGAAAGGTTAATACTCCAACGAGACCAATCATACGGTTTCTAAAAGTTTTTTTATGGAACCAACACTATTGTTGAAAACCAGGAACATGTCCTCCTTAGCATATGCCTAGATCATAAGAAGAATTGGAAATCATATTGCAGTTAAGTGGGCTTAACCATGCAACATTTTCCAGAATTTATCTAGTCCCCTATCTTGGTTGCAGTTTCTTAATGACAATATGTATATTCCACTAGGCTATTTTGTGTTAATCTACTTGTTCTTCTAGGCAAAGGTTAGAAGTCCTATATCACAAGGGATTTTAATATTTTATCATGTCTGAATCGAAATAAACAAAAACTGGAATGTTAACACATCAACTTATGAAATTCATGCACAAAAAAGACATCAAAAATTAAAATCCATAAAATGAAACAATGATAAATCCACATGCCTTACATCATAGAAGTATGAAACAAAATTAACTATGAACACTTTCAAAAAGAAAATAGAAAATTTATATTACAATAATAAAAAGGGCACAACCCATGAAGTCAAAAAACTTAAACCCAAGCCAATTGGTTCTTATAATACATCATGGTCCTCTCCATTCAATACAAGCTTTCATGAATCTCCAGTCGTACAATTACACTCCACCTCTCCTCTCACTCTCTCAACTCTCAAAAGAAGCCAACATCTGACAAGAAGAAAAAACAACTCCTTCAAGTGAACCAAAAGAAGAAACCCTAGAGCCCCAAAAAATTTCAGAACCCCAAAGGTCAAGCTCCAAAGGCCAAAAGTGCCTTTCTCATGACAAAAACATCCTTATATACTTAGGTTTTTCATTAGGTTCTCAATTAGGCATGAGGGCTATCGAAATTCATCAAAATGTGGATCCAAAACATCATGTGTGGCAGTTAGGCATGGGTGCGCCAGTGGGAGGCGTTGGCGCGTTGCATTTAGAGTTGTGGCATAAGCTTGTGGTGTAGCAAGCGTGGGCACACTGTTGGTGCTGCACGGGCATGCAAAATTGAAGGCGGGGGTGCGCTTCAAGGAAGCCTAGATGTGCTTGCTTCTAACATGATTTTTTCGTCCTCTCTGAACTTGCAGCAAGGACGTCAAATTTGGGGGAGGGTGCACCAGACCACGGTATCCTTTTTTATTTTTTTTGGATCCTTAAATTGTCTCATTTTCCTTCTCAAATGATTTAATCTTTTGTACCCTACAAAATCACAACATAATACCTTTTCCAAGTGTATAATCATGATAAATATGCAAGAAAACATAAAATTAAATGTAGAAAAAACACTTAAATTTCTCTAGTGTTAATTTCCCCAAACTTAACAATCACTTGATCTTCAGTAATCCTATAATCTGCATTTGATAATAGTCATATGAAGGGTATGTAGGGGTTGATTTAGATTATTAATTCTAAGTATATTTTCTAGAACCAAAACTCCCTTAATTATATCCCTGTTTTGTTGATTAGTATTTTCTTCATAATTTACAAGAATTGTGTCCCTAAAAGGTAAATGAAGGTTTTCTAAATCACTAGTTGGATTCTCCCTAGGTTTTTGAGGCTCAAGCCTAAATCTACTTAGTTTCTCTCCTGCTTAGGGCTATCATCCAACTCCTTTTCTGGGGAACCTCCTATGGTTGATCCTATAAGCTCAAATTTCTCCCTAACAACTCTAGGTGTCTCTAAAAAAGAAGAGCATAATCTTTCTTAGTCACTGTCTAACAAAAGTAGTTAAATATAAATTGCTCTTTCAAGTCCAATTCTTCAGATTCAAAATCATGGTTATCAACTATCTCTGGCACCATATCTACCCTATGCAATTGCCCCTCACCTCCTTCTACAACATTCGCTTCAATGTGACTTGGTAACGTCCAATGGGGTTCATTGCATAAAGTGTTATCTAACAGTCCAATTTAGTTTTTTATTGTTCTCAAGACTGCAATTTAGCTTTATAACTCATTCCTCTTATTTACTACAAATTCATCCAAAGACAAGTTCTCCTCCCTAAATTGGGGGTTAGAAGTGAATCCAAATGTGTGAGTTGATCTAAGGTGGTCATTATCTTGGTTGTTCCAAATTTCTAAAAGATTGGCTTGGGTGCTCCATCGTTACTGGTTTTGTAAAATAGGGTTACTATTCTTCTAATTCAAGTTTGGGTAGATCGTCAAGCTTGGGTTGTAGGTGCTGGAATATGGGTAATTGAACTTAGTTTCGATACCAGAGTGTTTGAAACTCATGTGAACTCCGACTATCCACGGGTTAGCATACTCCCTAAGAGTTCAAATTGGTTGTCCCGAGGGGGTGTCATTCCTAACCGGTGTAACATTTTTATTTTATTTTTATTTTGATATATATATTTTTTTCAAAAAATTTAAAAATAAACATAAGAAATAAAATAAAGTGGAAAACATAACAAAAAATTGATAACATTTTCAAACTTGGACTCTAAATATTTTAACTAAAATTTTTATGAAGTAAGAAAATTTTGCTCCTTTTTCTTGGCAACGAAGCCAAAAACTTAATGACCAAAATTGATGTGAGGTAAGTCGGTCAATCACATAAACATACATGTTGATCAAGAACTATACAAAAAAGAGTATGTGTATCGATCACGTAAGAAAAGCCTAGTATGAAAGTTAAGATGCAGATATGAAAAATTATAAATCCTAATGCAGAATAAAACAATAAACTAGACATTTATGAGATTTTTCAGATATGAAAAGTTCATAATCTTGCGACACTAGTCTGTTGTTTTTTCAGAGTTTTCCTACAGAACTCACACTATTGTTAATAACCAGGGACATCCTCCTTAACCTATTTCTAGGTCATAAGAAGTGTTAGAAACTATATCAATATGTCTATTCTACTAGGCTACTGTGTGTTAAACTACTTGTTCTTCTACATGATGGTCATTAGTCCTATATCACATGAATCTTAACAATCTATCGTCTCTGAATAAGTCCAAAAAGTTAACATATCAACTTATAAAATTCATGCAAAGAAAAAACATCAAGGGACAAAATCCATAGAATGAAATAACAATAAATCCACATGCGTTAAATTACATAAGTACGAAAGAAAAATAACTACAAATGTATTCTAAAAGAAAATACAAAATTTGTATTACGGGAAAAAAAGGGGTACAATGTACGAAATAAGAAACTCAAACTCGAGTCAATTAATACAAGAATATATCATGATCCATCTTTTATGAATCTCCCGTCATACAATTGCACTCCACTCTCCTCTCACAATCTCAACTCTCATAAGAAATCAACATCTGAAGAAGAAGGGGGAAAAAAAAAACTCTTTCTAGTGAACCCAAGAAAGAAACCCTAGAGCCCTGAAGACTTTCTAAACCCTAAAGGCCAAGCCCCAAAGGCCAAAAGGGCCTATCTCATCACAACCACATCCTTATATACTTAGGTTCTTTATTAGAATTCCCAATTAGGCATGAGGGCTCCCAAATTCATCAAATCATGAACCCAAAACATCCTAACATGAGAGCTCTAGTGGGAGGTGCAGACGCACAATTTCACCATAAGTAGCTGGCGGTCGATGATGGTCGTTGATCGATGGTTGATGGAGGTCGATGGCTGCAGACATAGGAGGAGTTTGTCAGATCTTCAATGAAGAAATGATGTTGGGCTTCAACTTCTTCTTCTCTAAGCTTCGATCTTCCTCTGCTTAGGGTCTCTCTCCCTTTTCAAGAGGTGGGTATGACTCTATTTATAGAGCCTAGGTCACAAATAAGAAAAGAAATCCATACCACTTTGATCGCACTGTCTGGAGAGGTTCTCTCGATTGAACCGTGTTCTACAAACATTTAAGTGCCTTGATGATGTCAGAATTGAGTAATCTTCGATAACCATCTTTTAAGTTTGCATGTGAAAGGATAAATTTGAGGTTATGATCTAGAATATTGATAATAAATATTTGAATGTAATTTAAAAATAATATATATATATAATATATATATATATATATATATCTTTGTGTGTGAAAATTTTAGGTATTTGATATGTAATTTGTGTACCTCCTGTGTCCTCCCTCATTCGTGAATCTTCTTCTTCAACAGCAATGCAATATACTTGATTCCCGAATCCCTCTCGTCTCCTCACCTGCTTCTCTGCTGACGCAACTACTTCCACGTTTCTCGTCCATCTCCACGACCGTTCCTAACTTCTGCTGCCTCCCTTACTCCGATCGTCCTGAATCTGCTTCAATCGATTGCGGCCTTCATCCTGTCTCTGACCTCAGGTTTCCAAAGCTTCTTCCAGGTTCGAGCATCCTCCATCTTGATCGGCTGAAGTTCGAATCCCACCGCTCTGCACTAGCTCTATTCGTTGCATTTTTGAAGCGCGTTGTTAAAAGCGTGCGTCGGAGCGGGCACTTCAGGCGCATAGCGAAGCGATTCGTTTCTCTCGCTCATCGCCTCCATATCGAGCGCTGTCCTAACGAAGCGCACGCTTCGCGCGTGAAGCGCGGTTTGGGGCTGAAGCGAAGCGGTCCGGTTCAGC
>NW_018237177.1:240912-288701 GCF_001263595.1 Phalaenopsis equestris | reverse complement strand
GTTCAGCAATCGCGAGAGAAATAAAAAGGTTTTGATAGAAAATTTGGTTTCGAAGGAGTGCCAGGGCAGACGAGGTGTTCGAGAGTTCGAGGTGCCATCGTCTTCAACAGTTCGAGTCGCCAGAGCATCTTCTTCGAAAGTTCGTCTTGGACCTAGGGTTCGAAGCGAACCAGGAGTAGACGCTGGTGTTCGAGAGTTCGAGGCACCCGATCATCGCCTTTGAAGGTTCGATTTCGACCTAGAGTTCGAAGCGAAGCAGCGCAGACGTTGGTGTTTTTAGAGTTTGAGGCAGTCGAGCATCGTCTTCTACCGGTTTGACCTAGAGTTCGAAGGAGCAGGCTTTTCCTTCGACCTCTGCATCGAACTCGAAGGAGCGGTGCGTTTGCTTTATTTTTGTAGTTTTTACATACATAAATATTACCTTACCAATGCATGAAAAAGGGGCAGGCTTTTCTTCAACGGTTTGACCACTCAGTTCCTGTGTATGTACATAACTACATATCTAAAACCTTAACTTCAATTTTTACATAAATACCACCTTACCATTGCTTTACCAATGCATGAAAAGGTGTATTTCAGTTTTCGAAAGTTAAAATGCTGATATTTGAAGTGATGTGAAGGATTTGAGTGGCATAAATGTTAAAAGTTAGGGGGTGTTTGGTAGCACACTTTTAATAGTATTTAGGCATGGATTTCACCTAAGTCCAGCCAAACACACACAAAAAAAAAAAAAAAAGACCATTAAACCGAACTCTCCTCGTTCCGCATCTTTCTCCCCGTTCGGTCTCCCCTGCGACGTAAAGCCTGATCTAAAACCTAAACCCTAATGAGAAATGTAATATGTGGTTTATCACTAATTTCATCATGCTGGATATTATCTTAATCCAGAACTGTTTTATAAAAATAATTTTACGATACAATCAGATGCACCATTGATAGAATATGTATATGCAGGTATTAGCAGGCTAGTGAAAGATCCAAATAAAAGAATGATAATAGACTAATAATTTTTTATTTATAATAATGTTAGTGGTCTTTATTCAACTGAGTATATCATCCATAATAAAGATGAGAAAACTCTAGATATGATTGATTAAAATTTTAATTTTTTTTTCAATCTTTAATTAAAGAATTTTTGTTTAATATGATATTATATTATAACTGTAGAGTGTTGGGAGTTGTATGGTGCATCGACTCCAACTTTACAAAAATCGGCTGGTAAAATATAGGATTGACTTGTAGTGCTACAAGCTGTGAATAATTGGAGTGTCTTCGAGCGTGTTAATAATTTATAAATTTTAAACATGATAAATAACTTATGTGTTTTATGCATTAAATTTTTTACTATTATTATTATTATTTCACAAATTCATACCAAAAAAAGAAACCGGCTGGAGAAAAATTACTTTAATGATTTAGTCTTCATTTAATACTACCAAGCTTTAAAAATAAGATTCAATTTAAGAGAGATTATTGATATGATTAGTTTTGATTCATTTGATGAAAGTTGCGAGTGGTTGGTTGGTTGGAGAAATGGAGGATGCTGATGAGCAACAATTTGGTGATGAAGATCTTGGAGACAAATTGAAGAGGCTTCAGAAGAATTTGATCAAAGATGATCTGTAGATTTAGCCGGACGAAAAAAAAAAGATGAGGACCTTTTACAATAATTATGAGTTCATCAGAAGAAGAAGAAAAAGAAGAAGAAGAAGAAGAAGTTATACCTAAAGGATAAAGAGATTATGTGAATGAAAGGGATATGAAGACTACTAATTTATTTTAGCTTATTTTATGAAATTTGAGATTTTTCGAATTATTAGCGCTTTCATTATTAAAATTGTTGTTTTGCTCTGCTCTTTTCACTTTGAAGTAAAAATAAAGTCTTGCATCTCGCGTTGTGCTTTGAGCTTTGATAACAGTTAGAACACAACCATGAGATAGGATTACTTGGTCATCTCGCGTTGTGTTTTGCGTTTTGATAACAGTTAGAACACAACCGTGAGATAGGATTACTTGGTCGTTCTATTTGTGTTTTGCTCTGTTTTTTTCACCTTGAAGTAAAAATAAAGCCTTGCATCTCTCGTTGTGCTTTGCGCTTTGATAACAGTTAGAACACAATCGTCGTTGTGCTTTGTGCTTTGATACAGTTAGAACACAACCGTGAGATATGATTACTTGGTCGTTCTGTTTGTGTGGAGATAGTCGGCCCTATTTCAATTTTCTTTATAAGGCTGCAGCTCTAAGCCGGAAAGCGGGGATCCGAAGAAGAAGAAGAAGAAGAAGAAGAAGAAGAAGAAGAAGAAGTTATACCTAAAGGATAAAGAGATTATGTGAATGAAAGGGATATGAAGACTACTAATTTATTTTAGCTTATTTTATGAAATTTGAGATTTTTCGAATTATTAGCGCTTTCATTATTAAAATTGTTGTTTTGCTCTGCTCTTTTCACTTTGAAGTAAAAATAAAGTCTTGCATCTCGCGTTGTGCTTTGAGCTTTGATAACAGTTAGAACACAACCATGAGATAGGATTACTTGGTCATCTCGCGTTGTGTTTTGCGTTTTGATAACAGTTAGAACACAACCGTGAGATAGGATTACTTGGTCGTTCTATTTGTGTTTTGCTCTGTTTTTTTCACCTTGAAGTAAAAATAAAGCCTTGCATCTCTCGTTGTGCTTTGCGCTTTGATAACAGTTAGAACACAATCGTCGTTGTGCTTTGTGCTTTGATACAGTTAGAACACAACCGTGAGATATGATTACTTGGTCGTTCTGTTTGTGTGGAGATAGTCGGCCCTATTTCAATTTTCTTTATAAGGCTGCAGCTCTAAGCCGGAAAGCGGGGATCCGAAGAAGAAGAAGAAGAAGAAGAAGAAGAAGAAGAAGAAGAAGAAGAAGAAGAAGAAGAAGAAGAAGAAGAAGAAGAAGAAGAAGAAGAAGAAGAAGAAGAAGAAGAAGAAGAAGTTATACCTAAAGGATAAAGAGATTATGTGAATGAAAGGGATATGAAGACTACTAATTTATTTTAGCTTATTTTATGAAATTTGAGATTTTTCGAATTATTAGCGCTTTCATTATTAAAATTGTTGTTTTGCTCTGCTCTTTTCACCTTGAAGTAAAAATAAAGCCTTGCATCTCGCGTTGTGCTTTGTGCTTTGATAACAGTTAGAACACAACCGTGAGATAGGATTACTTGCTCATCTCACGTTGTGTTTTGCAGTCTGCCCTATTTCAATTTTCTTAACACAACCGTGAGATAGTGATTACTTGGTCGTTCTGTTTGTGTGGAGATAGTCTGCCCTATTTCAATTTTCTTTATAAGGCTGCAGCTCTAAGCCGGAAAGCGGGGATCCGAAAGGTGTACAAATAAAATAAAGGGTGGGAGAAATTGAAAATAGAAGGCAGAAGAGTAATTGAGCAAGAAGCCCTAATTTTGATTTTGCTTCTTTTTTTTTGGTGCATCGAGGCAAGTTTGATTTGTAGATCACTATTTCTATCTTTATCATCTTGCTTGGAAAACAATCTAATATTTCCTTGTTATTTGCTGTTCTTCCCCAAATAATTTTCATCTGATTTAGCCCTGGTTTGAAGGTTTGGTAAACCAAGCTTTATCTTCCAACATATGAATTGCCGCAGCAATTCAAGCGTTTGAAATTTCTTCGTTTGCTATTCTGTTAATGACCAAATATGTACAGTTTTATTGTTTGTTTGATGTAGTAGTCTATGTGTTAGTTATCGTGGCTTGTGAGAATTTTGAAGCTATTATAACTTGAGTTTCATATAGTTAGTAAACATAAAAACTTATTTTTTTGGGCAAAAAATTTAAAGAATATTTACATAGATATCACAAAATTGTTTTATATTTACTTATTGTAATTTTTACATTTATCACACTTTACTCCTGCTTAAAAATATGCAATTCCTTTTAAAAAGTTATTAGTAGTGGCATTTTTTGTGTATAAAAGATTTGAGTGTTATAAATGTAAAAAATCATAATTTAGGTGTTAGATAGGTAATAACATAAGAATTATGTGGTATGTAACTGCCCCAAAAATTAGTTTGTTATTGTCATTTTTGCGTAATTTTAATAGGAAGATTTTAGTGCATAAACTGTACTGTACGATTAGTTCATTGAATAACTTCTCATTTTTAGCCCATGCACATTTGAAGGCATTTTCAATTGAAATGAACTTTGTTTGAAAATGTAGGCTTTTCTGAGGTGTGCGGTATTTAATCTATTGAAGTGGGTTACTGCTTTCGAAGATGAGGTAACTTACATTGTTATCAGTCTACAATTTTACAGATTATTCCTGTAGTGCTACTTATATATGGTACCTCTTTTTGAGTCTTGTAAACATTGTCTAAGTTTTCATTCAGAGTTTGGAAGTAATATTTTAAGTTTCTTTTATTATTATTATTATTATTATTATTATTATTATTTGTATTTTGGGCTGGTTTTGGATGGAGCCCAACCTCTCACAATTGTCATTCTGTTGGTTTTGGTCAAGTATATATTAGAAAGGTGGAGATATATCAACCCAATTCTAATTTTTTTGCCTTCCTATAAATGTAAGAATACTGAAAGAAGGCGAAGAATTACTCCATTTTACAACATCATGTCAAATGCCTTGCAGCATGATCAAGTGAATGATAACAATGGAAGCAGTGCTATTAGTAGCTTGCTATTTTGGATCTTCAACTGGAAAGAACATTTTTCAGAGAATTAAGGCATGAGGGACGCTGAAGTAGATTTTGGGCTTGAATTGGTAGAAGGAAAAAGTAGGCTTTCGTAATGCTTTATGCAGTCTATCGCAACAGTAAAAATCCTTATAAACTATATTGCCATGGTTTCAAAACCTCTTTGAGTGCTAGTTACTGCAACCGTTTTTGTAGCAGTTTAGTTACTGTTTAGGAAGACTGTTGCCGCTAGACTTATGGTCGCAATTTTTACTCCCTCAACTCTATATCTCTGGCACCATAACCACTGCCTTTCTGAAAGATCTGTGATTTTGCAGGAATTTAATCTGCTATAATTCTGAGATAATTATTGTTGTAGTATAGTGGCAGTTAACTATTGCTATGAACCATAAATGCATACTCTGTTGCACTTTTATATGCTGCAACGGTTTTTGTAGCGGTTTAGTTACTGTTTAGGAAGACTTTTTGCAGCTACACTTATGGTAGCGATTTTTAACCGCAGCTTTTTTGATAGAACTGTGATTTTGCAGCGTTGTAATCTGCTATAATTCTGAGATAATTGATTGTTGTAGCGGTTTATATTGCTACATCATGAGAGTATAGTAGTGGTTAACTATTGCTATGAGCCATAAATGCAAAATTTGTTGCACTTTTATATGTCAATAACAATATATTTCATTGACTTTACTAGTTTTCTTTGATGGTTGAGAAGATATCTTTCGGATAAGAAATGCAAAACTAGTCAAGAGATACATTGCTATATGTTTACATATATAAGAATATATAGAGGCTACAATAAGTGATTCTTTTTGGAACACGCAACTAATATTGGAAGATCAATTCACCTAGATAAAGGCAAAGACAATCATCAATATAAAATGAAAAATTAACATAATGTGTCACAATAAGCCTTATATAATAAAAATACACAAAATAATCACCTTGATTATAAAATATAAAGTGAAAAATGTGGCTGCACAATATCAAACATTTTATCCCATATCGTCAATCATCAGAAGAATGATTGCTTCCCTATTTGTAATAAGTCACAATCAATTATTTATATTATGATGACTAAAGTTGAATCAAATAATTGGTAACCAAAAAAATTACATATTTATTCGATTTGCTTGATGGTAGAAATTGTATCTACATTTGTTGTATGAATTAACTCTTCTTTGATCGTAAAGAATGTGTCTCTACCTTCAGTTGGGCAACTCGAGCAAAGTTTCCACCACTGTTGCTTTCACCTATAACGGCGGCACATTGAGGAAAGCATTAGGTTAAAGTGACTTTGAACCCCTACGATGCGATCATACTCTTCTAGAGTTTTCAGTACACTCTTAACCTTTGAACACCATTTCTTTTGCCTTTATGTTTCCATTAGTTGGAGTTAAACTTTTCTCATCCGAGAATTATACAAGCTTGCATCTAGATTACAGAAAGTATATAGTCAATTTTAAATAAGTAATTTGATTCGTCACTGCAATTACGTTAAATAAATATTATTCATCTCCCTCTAACTTCCCCAAATGACCATTGTCCCATCTTTATGCATTCTATTAACTCCATGACTACAATTTATCTTGAATAGCAAACAAAATTAAACAATATTGAAAATAATTTGTTATTTTGTATTGATTATATATTAAAATAAAATAATGCCAATCATTTATTTATGCCTTTGAACAGAAATGATCCGACCCATTTTACGAGGACATGTTTGCTTCATTATATTTTTAGTATTTTTTGCTACTCTCACATGTAATAAACATTTTCATTTTATTTTTTCTAATTAAAATTAGTTAAAAGATAATTTGACCTTATCTTCTTGTTGTGACTATTATGTCATAAATTGGCACCACTATGTTGCATCAACTTCTTCAGAGATGGACTTCATTATTCTCTCAGTTGGTCGACTGTCCTAGTGCTCCAACCTCATGCTTGGTTTATGCTTCTTCCATTTAACACTAAGGGTTATAGAATCTAAAGTTTATGTGACTAGAAAATTCAAGTTTTGACTGCAAATTAGATATTGATGGGAGTTATTAATTAATTAAAAAAAATCATATATGACTTAATATCATGAATTTATATTTATTTCCGTGAACAACTTCATAAATAGATTCAATGTCTTTTTTGCATCAATCTAGAATTGATATAGGGGTTTGTACAAGATCTCTTGCAATAACACCCAAATAATATTCCTATAGAATGAACTCTAGGATATTGTGTGGTGTACAATTACCGTTCATCTCAATATGCACTTGATATTGGAGTTATCCCAAACAATAACCAGAACACAAATATTATTATTGAAAACAAATGTTTGATTACAACAACACACTCTTGAAGTGGAAATACAACAACATATACAAGCCTACACAACTAAATTTATTCAAAGGTGGTGTTCGATTTGATGAGTGGACGGCAGGTGGATGGTGACGAGGCGGTGGATGGTTCTAGGAGACGGAAGGGGAAGTTCTGATGGGCTGTGGTGGGGAAAGAGGTTGACTGGCTGAAAAACAATCAGAGGCTGGTCGGAGGGCTGTAACAACAACAAACAACTAGGAACAATTGTTCGAGGTGGTGCGACAATTGTGGGGCATGCGTATGATTGCGAGACAACAAAGGGGGGACTGTCATGAAATTGCGACAGCGAGGGGGGATTGATGGACAATAAATACAGGCGGCTGGAATGAGTTGCAACACGGTGGGAGGTGGTCGGAAGGGATGTTAGCAGGTGGAGGAGGTGGTGGCTGGCAGCTAGAGTTGCAAGAAGACAACAGGAGTGTTGTCCAGGGGTTTCAACAATGAGAAATGGTGGTTGCGATGACGAGGGGGTGGTTGCGGAGGATGGGAAGTCAAGGATAATTACTCTCTTTGGAACGAGCTACAGTCGGATCAACACTCAACCATTCGAAGAAGGTCACTATCTTAGTGAGCTATAGCCGAAGCATCGACTGTCTTTGGATACAGCCCTGGAACGGATAAACTGGAACACCGACGGTTGGAATGACCTAAAAAACTATAAAAACTCGAAAGTGTAAAACACGAATAGCAAATATATAAGCCTAGGGTAAATAGAAGTGGAGCCCCTCTCATGAGGAGGTGGTAAATCCATGTATGGAAGGTCGGCCAGTCCTCATAATCTCTGTATGAATCGGTTCATGACGCCCAGGTTTCACTGCACCTAGTCTTGGTGGTGTGACTATAACAGGGGTGATACCAAAGTTAACCAAAATCATAATTAGGAAAAGTAAATATTATTACTGAAAGCTAATAGATTGTTACAAACAACACGTGAAAGGGGAAATACAATAACATGACACCTGAAAAATTGTATTAAGAATCAACACGACACATACACTCAAACTAGGGTGGATCTCGGTGTAATAGTGGCAATCGACAAGGATTTGGAGAAATGGTAGCAAGGGGATAGGTGGAACAATGTCTCAAGGCGGTTATGGGCAGAAGGAACAATAATGACAACGCAGGGGAAGTGTCGGAGCATCAACCAGGCTGTAGGGATGTGATTCAGGTGGCTGGAACAATAGTGCACAACAGGTAGGGAGGGAGAGGATGGTTAGATCGGGGCTAGATGACAGGGGACATTTGTAAAAATAGTGGCTGCACTATTTTTAGGGGACTACAAAAAGGGATAGGGAATTGGATGAAGGGGAAGCAATGTAGGAAGACACAAAGAAGTGTAGAAGAGGATAAATACCACCTTGGAAGCGAGATACAGTCAGAGTACCACTCGACCCTTGGAAGTGAATCATCACTTTGGAATGAGATACAGCTGGAGCACCATTCACCCTTGGATACAACAATATAAGGGAGAAATTGAGACGCCAACAACTATGCTAAATGAAAAATGACAAAACTCCATTCAAAGCTCTAATGCAGTACATATATGGGAAAGAATTAGAAAGGAATGAAGGAATAAAGGAAACATGCTGTAAATTGAAAAGAAATCAGGAGGGGAGTCGCTCGGTTCGAGTTGGGGTCATTCTGGGGACTCGTCTCTTGCGTTCAGGTTGCAGGAGTATCACACATGAGACGTGATCCCGCTTTTGCTTTGGACATCCAACGTTAGTACGGGAGGGTTGTTGTGTCAATATCTCTTAGTTAGGGGAGCTTAGACCTCATCCATCAAAGCTTTTGTCTTCTCATAGTATGATTTCAGGTTGATCACGTTGAAGGTGGCAGGGATGTCACAGTCTCTCGGTAAGTCAATCCTATAGGAGTTGTCATTCCAAAACACATTTTGGCAAACTAAGTACCCATCTTCTTTTGGCACAATTTGTGATGGTTTTGCATATCGACATAGATTTTCATAAAGTACTTCTTGAGTAATTAGGTTTGCAATTTGTTTTTGCCACTCACCATACTCAATTGGGTGTATCTGATAAATAAGTGTGTAAGGAGGAATCAACTATCAGGTGAAATTTATGGTAGACGGAGCAACTCTTACTTGCAAACACTTAGGAGAGACCTCTTCTTCTCTGGTAGGACTTTGATTGCACTGTAGAATTTTCTTCCCCATCATGTTTCAAACACAATTTTGAAATTTGTAGTTCATCCTTCTTTCATGATCACTGTGGGGAGGTACACAGCTGAACATATTTTAACACCCAGCTGATTTCATATAGTCTTTTAGAAGCGACAAAAAAAGCCTCATCTCTAACATGTTGGACCTTCCTAAGCAGTGGCAACTCAAGATGTAAGCTATATATCTGAAAATTTCAAAATCCTCTTATCTGTGGTTGCCCTTTGTATGGTATCGACTCCTCAAACTCATGACCCTTTTGGATATCTAATGCAGTTCTGCTGATGCTCTTCTCAACATCTGCCAAAATGTAGATCGAGGCACACAACCTCATACTCTGCATGAAAGCGCGTTAACTCGAAGTCACTATCTTCTAGAACAACTACTGTTAACTCAGTTGAAATCTCTCTTCTGTGTTCAACTGGAATTGATGGAGTCTCTTTCTTATTAACTGGAATTTGAGAATCCTCTCTAAAATCCTTATTTTCTCCTTGATCGTTGTTTAGTTTTTCAACTGCTCTCTGATGAGTGAAAAAGATCTTTTTTCTGTTTGTGTAATTTGATTCACTATGCTTAAACCAGTGGCACTTGAAACATTTCCTGTCTGAGACAGATTTGAGAACGCAGATTGGTTCCACCTATTCTGAATTTTGAATGATTTCCCCTTAAGCGGGGTTGGCTTGTACGTTCCCTTGAGTGTACTTTTGCTATAAGATCTGGAGTTGAACCTTGTCTGTAAGATGCAGTCTCTTCACTTTTGAAACTGGGGTCTGAATTCGGCCTATAGTGAGCTAGTAGGTACTGGTGCTGCTTCTTTCATTTCATCTTTAGACCAGATAGTGATCTTGTATTTTCCCTCACGCTGTCATATGTGCTTCAATTTTTTCCATCAAAGTAATGCACTCTTTTTTAGCTTGTTGGCGGCTAGTTTTATCATTTTGTCCTGGTGACTTTCTGGCACTCAAAGAAAATTTTCACGGTTTGAAGCCATTCAGTGAATTCGTCTGGATGTAAGTGGTTGTAAAAATGTGGCAAATTCATAGTTATTTCAAAATTTTGGTTTCTCAAATTTTTCATGTCAAACCTTTGGGGTAGAGTTTCTTAGACTATGCATGGTGGAAGAGATTCATTCTATTCCTTCAATTTAGCAAGCCATCGTTGTAGCTACGGATGATCCTTTTGAATTACCTTCTTTCAAAGGTGACAAATCTTTGTTGTAGTTGGAGGATTTTCTGTCGCACGTCCTCTATAGAAGGTTTCCAAACTTCCCTTTACATATTTCTCATAAACGACATCTTGACATTTCCTCATGTTTTGATCTTCGACAATTATATCTTTGATGGCGTGATTAGGGGTTAGGACGTAGGTAGGGGTGATGTAGGGTGTAAGGATGATTTGAGTGGTAAAGGAGAGGAACAAATTTTTAGTGGGGTGGAAATAGGTTTGGGTATGATGGATGTTAGAAACCCTAGGATAGAACTAGGGTTTGGCTAGCTCTAATGCTAAATTATATCGATGTTAACCCAAAATACAATAGGAAAAGTAAATATTATTATTGAAAGATAATAAATGGTTACCACCAACACACTTAAAAGGGAAAATACAACAACACGACATGTAGAAATTTGAAATAAAAACAGACATGCGCTAAAACTTAGATTGATCTCAGGGTGGTGGCTGTCATCAATGAGGATTTGGAGAGAAGTTAGCAAGGGTTTGGACAACTAAGGAACACCGACTTGGGGTGGTTATGGGTAAACAATAGTTAGGGAGGGAGAGTATGGTTGGATGGCAGGTTATAGCAGTAAAAATAGTGTCTACACTATTTTCTGGGGATTACAACAAGGGAATATCGAATTGGATGAAGGGGAAGCGATTCAGGAAGACACAGAGAAGAGTAGAAGAGGATAAATACCACATCAGAAGTGAGATACAACTGAAACACCACTTGACCTTTGGAGAAGAATCACTATCTTGGAATGAGGTGCAACCTGAGCACCGCTCCGACTTGGATATAACTCTAGAAAGGAGAAATTGGGACGCAATGACTAAACAGAACAGAAACACGATAAAGCTCCTTTCCAAACCTTAACACATATATATGAAATATCTAGAAAGGAAGGAAGGATTAAATGAAACACGCATAAAATTGGAAAGAAATTAGGAGGGGAGCCGCTCGATTCATTTTGAAGCCGTTAGCAGAACCCGTCTCCCTCGTCGGGTTGCAGGAGTATCACACGGGAGTCGCGATCTCGCTTCTCATTTGGACGAATTACGTCAGTATGGGAGGGACACCTGTGGCAAAAGGTCACGAGACTGTAGCATGGTTCGCAGAAATGGTCCCATGCCGAAAACTCCCGTGTTAGTTTCCTAGGGTTGGAGGAGCTTCGACTTCATTTCTCGAAGCTTCTGTCTCGTAATATTCAGGTTGGTCTAGTTGAATGCAGCAAAGATTTTGCAAGCTTCCGGTTAGTCAATCATGTAGGCATTATCACGCCAATGCATTTCCTAGTATGGTAAATAGTCATCCTTTTTGGCACAATGTGAGTTGGTACCATAGATAAATGAGTATTTTCATAAATCAGTTCTCGAGTCATTACATATGTAAACTATTTCTCCCACTTTTCGTGCTCTGCTTAGCATATCTGATAAATAAGTATGGAATGAAGAATCAATGGTGGAACGAAATATATAACAAGCTGGGTAACTCTCAATAATAACCACTCGAGAGATATCTCTTCTTCTTCTCTGGTTGGATCTGAATCCAATTATAGAATTTTCTTTCCCGTTAAAAGAGTAACACATTTATTAAAACTGTGGTTCATCCCTCATTTCTGGTCATCTGTTGGTGGGTACACTACTTAATTGAATTTAATATTTGAATAACTACATATAATCTTTATACTATAAATCACAAGCTTCTCATTTTTGATATGTTGGACTACTTTCAGGGGTAACCACCCAATATGTAAACTGTCGATCAGGATATCTGACAATTTTGTCAACAGAGGTTTTCCCCTCTCCTGTACTGGCTCATTACTCTTGCTATCATCTAGAATAACGCCGACTAACCCAGCAAGAGTCTCTTTCTTGGGCTCATCCAGAATCACTAGTGGCTCTTCCTCGCGAGTTGAAGTAGAGGCTCATCTCTGATATCTTCATACTCTCATGTATTGTTATTTATTTCTTCAACTGCTCCCTGCTCATTGAAAGAGATAATTTTTCTTGTTGTATAATCTGATTCAATATGCTCAAATATATGACACTTGAAACACATTTTGGCTGGGATAGATTTGGGAATGCGGATTGGTTTCACTTGTTCTCTATTTTGAACTAGCCTCCTTAAATGGGGTTATTTTGGATGCTTCGTTTTTTATACTCTTGTCGTTTGATTCTGTGGTTGAACTTCTCTTATAAGATGTGATAGTCATCTGGTGACGTTATCTCTCCTTTTTTGAAGCTAGCGCTGGATATCCTGCCTGTAAAAATTTTGATAGGTACTGACATTTCAACTCTCATTTTATCTTAGACCAAGTAGTAATTTTACTTTTTTTCTCGCTATCGAAGATTCTTCAAGTTCACCCTGCAAGAATATATTCTCTTTCTTAACTTTTTGACTGTTAATTTCACCATTCCCTCCATTGGGACGTCTTGGTATTCAAAGACACGTTCTAATGTTCAGAGTCACTCGATGTACTCTTTTAGATCCGTGTGGCCGTCAAAATATGGCAAATTCATTTTTTACTTCAAAATTTTGAATTCTTTGATTTTTCATGCCTTGTCTTCAGGTAGTGGTTCTTCATCTCTTAATTATGCTTAGTGGAAGGGATTCACTTTATTCTTTCAATCTGGTAAGTCACTGTTGTGGCTACAAGTGACAAATTCAGATTGCCTCTTCTCGAAGGAGTTAAGCCTCTATTGCGGTTGGAAGATTTCTCAACGCACATCCTCTATAGAAGGTTCACGAATATCTCTTTTCAAATTTCTCATAAACAACATTTGTCATTTCCTCCCGAACGTACCTCTTACAATTATCTCTTTGGGGTCGTGGTTGGGGTTTGGGTAGGTGGAAGAGGGTATATAGGGATGATGTAGGGCACGAAAAATAATTTTTGGGTGGCCTGTTTGAAAAATCAACGAAGTGAAGGATTTTGTGGGGGTGGGGTTAGGTATGGGTGGATGTTAGAAACCTAGGATATAATTAGGGTTAGGCTAGCTTTGATATCAAAATATATTTTTGAGTTAACCTAAACAATAAAAGAACACAATCTTTATTATTGAAAGAAGTATGCAATCACAACCACACACACTTGAAGAGGAAATACAACAAAAAACTCAAGCCATCACGACTAAATGTATCTAATGGTGGTGGTTGGTTTGGTGAGTGGATGACAAGAGTATGGCGATAAGGCGGTGGATGCCTGTAGGACGCGAAAGGGGATGTTGCGGTGGGCTTCAATGGGGAAAGGTGAAGGATTTTGTGTGTTAGGCTAGCTTTGATATCAAAATATATTTTTGAGTTAACCTAAACAATAAAAGAACACAATCTTTATTATTGAAAGAAGTATGCAATCACAACCACACACACTTGAAGAGGAAATACAACAAAAAAC
This sequence comes from Phalaenopsis equestris, assembly GCF_001263595.1. NCBI lineage: Eukaryota > Viridiplantae > Streptophyta > Magnoliopsida > Asparagales > Orchidaceae > Phalaenopsis > Phalaenopsis equestris. Next base: position 274,840 of record NW_018237177.1, on the reverse strand, counting down.
TCAAGCCATCACGGCTAAATGTATCTAATGGTGGTGGTTGGTTTGGTAAGTAGATGACAAGAGTATGGCGATAAGGCGGTGGATGCCTGTAGGAGGCGGAAGGGGATGTTGCGGTGGGCTTCAATGGGGAAAGGTGCAGGTTGGCCATTAAAAAACATCAAGCAGAGGTTGGTTGGAGGGCTAGAACGACAACAAACACTTGGGATCAGCTATTCGGGTGGCGACAACGAGCTGGAACAGCGGCAGCAACAACAGGGACTGCGTGAGATTACATGACAACAAAGGGAGGGCTGTCCCAGGGTTGCGACAACGAGGGAGGATGGCTGGAAAACGAAGGCGGGTGGCTGGAATGAGTGGCAACAATGTGGGAGGTGGCTGGAAGGGATGACAGCAGGCGAACGAGGTGGTTGTTGGCGGCTGGAGTTGTAGGAAGACAGTAGGAGTACTGTCTGGTGCTTCCGAAAATGGGGAAAGGCGGCAATGACAATTAGGGGATGTTTGAGGAGGATGAGAAGTTGAGGATAAATACTCCATCAGGAATGAGTTATAGCTGAAGCACCACCCTCATTTGGATAGAACCCTAAAAGGGAGAAATCGGGATACCGATGGTTGTCCTGAACATGAACGCTAAAAAAATTCAAAAAAGCTAAAATAGGAAAAACAAATATATAAACTAGGGTAAATAGGAGTGGGCCCCCTCTCACAAGGAGGTGGTAAATCTACATATGAAGGGTCGGCCGACCCTCAGAATCCCGCTATGAATCGGTCCATGCCACCCAGGTTTTGCTGCGCCCATTCCAAGTCGCTGGACTGTAGCAGGGGTTGCAGGACTATAGCAGGGATCACAGAGCTATAGCGGTGTTCGCGGAAAGGGTCCGATGCCAGAAGCTCCCGTATCAACACTTGTGCGTCTAGAGATAAATTATGAATGCCTATACATGTAGTGCGTCCCCTACGACTTACTTGAGTGGCTTGATCATCTAATAAAAGTGAAAAGAATACAGTGTTTTCTCAAATATGACAAATTCTTTAAAAGAAATGATTTCAAAAAGTACACATTGAGTTTAAAGAATGAATTCACATGCTTATAGGTCAAATTCCCATCTTTTATGCGAGAGTCTACTGCTCTTAATTATAAAATGAGCTCAATGTGGTCTCCAAGTGCCACCATACTTGTAATCTTGCAAATCAGGATGCACTGTAGCCGAATATAAATAAGATAATCTACTACTTTCTCCTCTCTTGGACCTGCCTATGAAAATAATCTTTATGACACACCTTTGTATACCGCCACCTGTCATTTCTGAAAATTTAAATAAAAAACCTTCTGTCAGCAACAATCATGCAAGTAAAAATAAATAATAACATAAGTGAGAATAAGAAAAAAGAAGTCAAAAAACATATATAACTTTCGTGACAATTTCTTTATATCGAACTAATTTTGTCTTTAATCTCTACTGCCGTGATACTTGAATCAAAGACATGTCTAGGTTAACCTTTATTATAAAGTTTTAATTTGCATTTTTAGAATCTTAGATATGGAACATGACTTTAACTTCTGAAGATAAAACAAAAGATAATCTTTAAATTTGTCTCTAGTATAAATTAAATATGAAAATTTCATCAGTGTAGCCAAATATTTAAAGCAAATGTGTTCTCAGTAGTCCTTCCATATTATCTATATTGCCTCAGTATGTCAATTTCATAAGATAAAACCAATACTTTTCTTTAAAGATTAATTGATGTTTGATATCTTTCACGGTATCGAAATGTCCATTAATGCATGCTCTATATAGACATAAATTATTTTTTGATGTATTTTAGCTCTGATTTGCGAACTCCAAAAAACCCTCTACTTCTTTGATGTAGTGTGACTCAATTTGGATTTTGTCATTCATTTCTTATCCATTTCAAGTGAAGACTAAAGTTTATAATTGAGGTCAAGAATTGAGATGCTTGAATAAATTAAAGAAATTAAATAAAAGAAATAAAATTAATTAGTTTCATGTCAAATAAGATGTTTAGAGGTTTGCATCACATCTTTTTTCAAAGATTCTTCTAACATGCAAAGAACTTTGATGCTTGTTAATATCTTGGAAAGACGTGCACAGCTGAAGTTAAGAAAATAATTTTGAAGAGCATTCAACTGATAAGTATTTGTTTTTTATTAAATTTCATTAAATGAAAATTTATTTATTCACATAAAATCGAGATCATCATAATGGATCAATATTACTTATTAAGATTTATTTTTTTTTAATTTACAAAATTTGGCTTGATTAATTTTTTTTAGCAAAATAATCAATATTTTAACATCATCCACTTAAGCATTCTACCAAAGTGCACTGTGTGCTTGTGTAATTACACTTGTACTTTGTAAAATATTCCAAGATGCTAATTCGGAACAATAGGATGCAGAGAGGAGGATTAAAAACCTGGCTTTACTTGACTATATGAAGTAAATACTTTTGGTTCAAATCCAAACATTAATAGATCAAATTGTTGGATGGCAATGAAAGAAAATTTATCATATTCAATATTATCATCATCCATCATTGTAATAAATTGGATTCAACTTTATGAAGCCTATTTCTTCAATCATTTATATTTAGTGCTAATTAGGGAGTTGAATAAATATATTTGCAAAAAACTGAACAGAAAGATAAAAGTTAAAATAAAACCTTTGTTAATTTCTGAAAAAAAATAATGATTGGAATACATGCATCTTTTTTCAATGCAATACCAAAAAGTTTTGACACGTAATATCAAAGTGATATGTTAAATAATCTTCAAACATTCATCTCCTCCCTTGAATATCATAGGCTAAAAAATTCAAGATCAAATAAGTTGCATAACACGACAAGATTGCAACATAAATTTATAAAAGGAGGCTTGCAGGACATTACAGGTAGCAAAGAACAATTTGGATTTATTAAACTAAGTTTCAAAAGTTATAAAAAAACATATTGTAGTAATAGCCCGACAACAAACTATTTGGAGTATCCTTAAAGGTGCATTTTACAATATAGACTCATGGAAACTTATTATATAATAGAACCCAGATAATCAATCCTATTATGATGAAATAAAATCAAATGCATCACCATCGTCATAATTAGGATTACCCTTAAGTATGTGGATTTGCTTTTTATTCCTCATTTCTTCATTCACCCTTTCTATGAGCTACTAGAGATATTGAATATTTCTTCATAGATTTTTTAATAAGTCCCAAGGATACAGACATTCCTTATCACGGTTTAAATACAAGTGATTCGTTGAATAGCTATTTTATAACATTGAATATTTAGATTTGTTTGATATAAAATAAAGCAATCTTTTGATAAATATTGACTTACAAGCCATATAAGTAATAATGTGTGATTAAGTATTCGTTCTCATTATTCAGAAAAAAATATGCTACATATATGTCAAAAGGGATCGAAACTAACTATATATGATTTGTGGTGGTGGCAGTGGGAGAGCTGCTTGCCCTGAGTTGTGATTGATTATTATGGGAGAAAAAAAATGAGCGAGATTGAAGAGCTAGCTAGGGCATTGGTGAAGCAAAATGCAGACGTGTTTGTTGTTACTATTAGTAAATAAAATTAACATTTTTTTTGTTACTAAAGGAAAGTTTATGACAGTGGTAAAAAGTGCAATGATTGATTTTTTATGGTTGTAGCTACATTTATACTTCTGCTAGAGGGTGTTTTTGATAGTAGTGTTGACCTCATTTTTAATGAGGTCTCTTCTTCTTCTTAGAGCCTAGGGTCTCTAGACTTAGGACTTCTTGTTGGACTCTCTTAGAGGAATAGTCTATGACTCGCACTAACTAGAAATTCGAGTCACTTCTTAACTCATTGCAGTTTCATATGGGCGGTTTTAAATCCTCAACGTTTGATTTAGTCAATTAAAACCAACATAACGAAACTCAAGTCGAGTACCCATAGGATCTAACATTGACCTGATTTTTAGTGAGGTATCTTCTTCTTCTTAGAGCATTGGGTCTAGACTTAAGACTTTTTGTTGGACTCTCTTAGAGGACTAGTCTATGACCCGCACCAACTAGAAATTCAAGTCACTTCTTGACTCATTGCAGCGGTTTTAAATTCTCAACGTTTGATTGAATCAATTAAAACCAACATAACAAAACTCAAGTCGAGTACTCATAGGATCTAACGCCTTAGGAAACTCATTGCGACTTCCGCGCACACACGAAGTGCGAATACCACAATTCATGCGCTCGATGCACATAAATATCAAAATGCATGTCATCTGCACCTATAGAAGGCTTCATGATTGATCAAATTTGAATCAATTGCTGGAATAATCAATCACGGAATGAAATTTTAAGGAAATATGAATTTGACGCGTTTTCGACTCGGTCGTCATCGAGGTTGATTGGATGACTCCGGATGACAAAATTGACTGCTCCAGCGCGTCCAGAGCGCCAATTTTAGCTAGGAAGGACATACGCATCACTACGATCCCCGACCCGCACAAATGACATGAAAATTAGTGCATTTAATATATATACATGAATAACTAACCCCACTTAGCCTAAATTCACGCACGCCACGACTTAAGCTTCTGCGGTTCGGACACCTGTGCCCTAGCGTTCCCTCCACGGCTTGTCGAGTTGACTCTTTGATTCACTCTGCTCGAAGATTCTTCTTCCTGTGTGTTCGAAGCTTTCATCCGCTTTGACCCACGCGACCGTATGTTGATTCACTTTGTAGCCTCCCTTTGTGGTATGTTGTCGGTTATCCGAACCTTCTGCGCTTGTTTCCTTTAATTAGCTAGGCTCTGCGATGCCCCGTCATCCATCAATGATACGACTACGCTCCCTCTTCCTCTCCCTTCGGGGTTTCTTCTTCTTCGGGTATAAAACCCCATGGGGGGAGGTCATGTAAGGGGTTACGAAAATTTTGAGCCGGGGGGGGAGATTCTGCTGAAATTTCTACTCGGTTAGGCTTGGAGCTGGTGGGCTTAGCGTTCTGTGGGAATTATGTGGCTTTCTTTTCTTTCTTTCAAAAACTCGAGCAAGGTATTGATGCTCCCCTCCTAACTGTTCGATGTTTTCTTTTTTTTACTGACTGTCGGATACCTTGCCTAGCTATCTCGATATACTTTCTTAAGTGTTCAACACTCTCGCTGGTTTGCCGATATATTGATCTTGATGATATGCCATTGAATGCAATATTTCGGAAAGGTTTGATGCACAAAATTTTGTCACTGTGGAATGTCAGAATTTGGTAGGTGGGACTAAAAGCATATTAAAGAAAGAAATGGGATAGGGAGTGCTGCCGGATATGAAAGCTTTATTGTAGCATGTTCTTGATGAGGGCTTTACAAGTTTTCTTCTTATCGCCATTTTCTTTCTCCCTTCTTTATTTCACTGTCTTGCTGAGCTATGCTGAAGTATACTTCAAAATTGGTTCGGTTTGGTTTGATGTAAATGCAAATCCTGGAATCAATTGCTTCTTTTATGAGCTGGTTTGGTTTGATTCTGTGGAGCCTTGTGGCCTTGGCTTTATGAGGTAATCGGTTCAGTTTTATCGAGTGTTGTGGCTTCGGTTCTATGGAGCTCGTTTGGTTTGGTTTTGTAGATTCCTTGACTTCAGTTTTGCGAAGAGGTTTGGCATTGTTTCTGAAATTGATTTCTTGTCAATTGTAGGGTGGTTTTGGTCGCCCATTTGGGAGGAGTGGGGGGGGGGGGGTTTGGAGCTTTGCTTTGTTTCTTCTATGTTGCCCTTTTATTCGAAAGATATGCATGTGGTTACTTGTTATTTTGGGGCTTAGTAGAGTAGGGCTAATGTTTGATCCCCTCGGTTGGTTTGGAGTTGTTATATTATTATTGACCCACTCAAGTTATATGTGTTTGGGCTCTTCTTGTGTTGTGTTGGGATTTGCCTCCCTGCTGCTCTTACCCGCAATATGCAGATTGAGCTCTTCTTATGCTGGTTTTGATTGTTCCCTTGTTGCCCCTACCTGAAATCTGCAGTTTCGGCTCTTCTTGTGTTGTTTTGGGAGTTGCCTCCCTACTGCCCTAACTCGAAAACATATTGTTGGGCTCTCCTGGTGTTAGTTTTGGTTGATTTCCCCTGCTGCCCTTACCTGAAACCTGCAGTTTGGGCATTCTTTGTGTCAATTTTGGTGGTACCCTTGCTGCCCCTACCTGAAATATGCAGTTTGGGCTTTCCTAGTGATTTGTTTTGGTTGTTTTCCCCTGCTACCCTAACCTGAAACCTGATGTTTGGACATTTTTTGTGTTGATTTTGGTAGTTCCCTTGTTGCCTTTACCTGAAACCCGAAGTTTGGGCATTCTTTGTGTTGGTTTGGTGGTTTCCCTGTTGCCCTTGCCCAAAACCTATTAGTTGGGCTCTCCAGGTGTTGGTTTTGGTTGTTTTCCCCTGCTGCCCTCACTTGTGACCTGCCGAATGGTGTTCTCTTGTGTTGTGCTGGGTTTGTTCTTCATGAGGGTTGCTATTGCTTCCTTTCGAGCATTTTGGGATTTATTCCCTGCAGCACCTATTCGGTGTACCTGCTGGTTTAAAGTGAGATAAATGTTTTAATCTCCATTGTTTTGAAGAATTTCAATGCCCTTGTCGAGATTAGTTTGCTTGATGTTTTGGGCTAACATTCGGAGCCTTTAAAAAGATACTTGTTGGGAGGGTCTAGTTGCAATTTGGGTTTGGAAGTGTGGCTTTTGGGCAGGTTTTGGACTAAATTGGGTGCAACTTGGAATCTTTTAAATTGTCTTTTAGAGATGTTTTGGGCTAGTAATTGGAACCTTTCGATACAATTTTTTTGGGTTGTTACATCGGCGGTTTGGAAAAGAGTTAGCTATTGATAAATGTGCTCATTTTGATATTTATTTGAGGTATTCTATTAGGTGAATATTTGAGGCTAGCTTTCCTGCCGTTTTGGCCTCTTCCTTATACTATTTTTGGATGTGGGTTAGCCTTGTTCTTTTTACCATTTATTTCTTTTTCAGTTCTCTTTCCTTGTTTCTTGGTTTGGTTTAGGTGTTTATGTCTGAAACATAAGCGCGCATATATAGCTATGGCTATATATGAACCATCAAGCAAGTTATTAAGTTGGACGGTCTTTTTTGGGGCTCCAAGCCCGTGATGACAAAGACATCCGATGGTAGAGCGGAATAATATCACATCCTACAACATCGGGACCCAACCCAGGGACCTGGTGAAAATGTAGGACGACAATATTATTCACCAACACTAGACTAGCGAGGACCCTTGCCTTCTTAGGCTGCTTAGCCCGACAGTGTAATCGATTTGTGGACAATTAAGTTTATAAAATACAACGATAAGAACATATACGTAATTTACAAAATATTTTGACTACTAAAATAGATATTAATTTTACTTATATGCATGAAGCCTATATGCGTGCGAAAATATAAATTTTAAGTAATATAATTCGATTGTCCACTTGTCAATTCCCTGCACTGGGCTAAGGATTGTTCTCCTAAAATTGTATTGTTGGAAATTTCTAGTTAAATGTCAGGCTATATATATACGAATGACCGATTATTGTCTTCGAAGTCACTCGAGAATAACTAAATCTGAGCCTACGACGACTTGCATGCTTATGATTTTCTTTCTTTCATCGGATTTTTCATATGTTTCCTATGGTTTTATTGGAGTTTTTGTAGATACTTGTGATTTTCTTCGGGTTATCCTCGTATTTTCAACGGTTTTCTTGGAGTTACCGTGGGTCATTTATAGCTTTCCTTGAGTTGTTCGGGTGATGCTTTGCTATTCACTTCTATTTATATAAATGCATGCTTACCCATTTGTTAATTTTTTTTCACTTTACTCATTTAGTTTTACCTGCGACACCAACCCTATTTACAGAAGCAGCAAATCCGCTAGGTACATAGGTTTATTTTATATTTACTGTATTTTATTGTTTGTACTGCACATTGTACTGCCTTTCTTTATTTGTCGTCTTCCTTTCCCACGCTTTACTGCATATACATATAGTTCATGCTTGCGATGTTGTTTTTTATTGTTTATTGCGCTTTGTAGCATGTTTTTCGTTTTATTATTCATGTTACTTCCACAGACTTGCGGGGGCCTTTAGGATAGAGAACAATAGGATACCCGGTTTAGGAGGCACCTTATGATGAGCCATCGACCTAACAACTGTATATATATACACACAAAAACCCTAAGCCTATGACCGATATGTTAAGGAGCTTGGAGTATCTTTTTCATGAAGCGGAACGAGGAAGCGAGCTGACGGAGGACGACGATCGAGACCACAACAACGAAGCAAAGACGATCTTCAGTTGAAATTTTCATAGAATAAACAACAAACCCATAGGACTTCGAGGTAGTCCGCTTAGTGCGACATAAATCCTAACTTCCGTTCTAGGACTTTGCACCACTCTATTGTGCATTATAAGTTGTAATTCTTTTTAGGATTCCGAGGTTGTCGTTCGATATGACGTAAATCCTCCTATCTTCATAGGCCATTTGCATAATCATGTATCGTGCGAGTGTAAGTCTTAAATAATAAAATTGACAGAATGAAACATCAAATATCATCTCTTCAAAATTAAAGCCTAATAGTAGGATAGTTGGGAAGTCGTCGGGGTTCCCCCTCGGATCTGTGACATCCTCTACTTTTCACTCCTTTGGCTCCTAAAAATAATTATTCCTATTATGAGCTCTTTCATTTTGATTTTCTTATATTCAACATTGGAAACTTAAACTTTGAAATCTTGAAGACAGAACTACTGATCTTAATCGAGATTCTTCTTAAGTGATTTTGGTAATTGAAGATGTAATTAACTATAGGGCATTACTCTATAGGGAACTTAAGAACCCAGCTTAATATAAATCCTATTTAATCTTCCGTATTAAATAAGAGAACTTGTCGATTTATAAAAAAAAAGTTTGACAGACCAAACATACGTGATAAATTCTTTAGTTTAGGTGGTTAAGTCTACCAACAAATGATATGTTTATCCTTCAGGATAGCACATTAAGTGTGGTATCATGCTCAACCATTTGGACCGTCGAATATGTGAGGTCCATTCAGTCTCACTTTTCTAAATTAAAATATTATTATTTTTTTCCAAAATTATAGTCATTTATAAATTAAATCGAAACATTATTTGCCGAAGTTAAAATATTATTTTCTAAAGTTATAATCATATATATATATTAAATTAAATTAAATCATAAATAAAGAATCCGCAACATTGTTGGCCGACAAGTAATTTTTTAACCGTTGCTACATAGTGCTGCAAAAAAAAAAAATTTAAATAGTGGTACATAAATTTTAATACAAAGTTATCATTTACACACATTAAAGCTACCAAATCGAATAATGTCACATATCCAAACTTAACATAAATCTAAATTTTTTCAAATGTCATTCTCAAAAGTGCTAAACTATAAAAATATTGCTAGCTTAAATCAAATCCAACCATTCATTTGGAGAAGGATTCAAACTCACTATATAGCTTGAATAACTATCCAATGCTTCCTTTACCATCATTGAGGTGATTCAATCATAAAGACTTTAATGGTTCTTCCTAAAAATCCGATCTTTAAATAAATAGCATTTCATAAGGTGAGTGTTAAAATATAACAATATAATTAACTTAGAAGGTTAAATCAATATGCATGAGAAATATATCTGAAGTCTTTGAATAATATGCATAATGTCATCAATAGAAAACACTTTAATTACAAGCATCTAATAATGATGTGACTCAATGACAAAAATGTATCCTAAGTGCAGTGTAAATATTTATCCATAATGATTAGGTGAATTTTGACAATGTTCTATTAGTGAAAAGAATATTTTATTAGTTATCTTTTATACATACATAAGATTAAATTCTTCTTAGAGACCCATGCTCATGAGTAAAATATAAGAATATCATGCTAGCTACACTCATATAGTCATGCAACTCTCACTCCCTCTATGCACTTTAAATATGATTTGAATCATATCACCAGGATGCCTTTTACAAATACTAAAAACTTGAATCCAAAAGTTTACAACATTCACAATGCTGTATACTCTATTTCATGGAAAGAGAAACAATATGAAAAATTTTATATGGATATAAAAATGAAACTGTCAACATGATATTTAGAATCAAATCTTGGTAAATAAGGATAATATTTCTTGAATTTGATATAGAAAACATGCAAAGAAACTGGCCCATATCATTAAATTTGAAAATATGCATATCAAATAGTTCAAGAGTTATTTTACCATTCAAACTCAACCTTAGCTCTTTTGCAATGGAAACCTTAAACTCTATAATTTAGGCCTACTATGACATTTATTATACGGTATGCAATAAATATCTTGAAAGCCATATTCGGTATAAGGATATTTATTGAACTTTCTTATTTTATTGGTGTTCTAATCATTTTCTTAACTCAAGAGTTCTCATTAACCCATTTCTAACACCCATGCCCATTATTTAATTTGATTTTATTGTCCACCATATAAGAACAATTCTTACTAGGTAAATTTAAAATTTTTTGTCTTACTTTTGCTCTAAGTATGAATCCATTCCTGATTAGGTTGTATTGCGTAGCAGCAAGAAATTTAGCCATCTAACGAGAACAAAAACATAACTAAATAATAATAACAACAATAAGCATGTCAATTACGCTAAGGTATCTTTGCAATTCTATGCACTTAACCAAATATGGGGCTTTAGTTTTAGGTGAGGTCAATTTAAGAAAAATATCCATTTACTATCATAACACAAATCCAATCCTTAACTATCCTCCTCCATATATTTTGAGTAATCCCTAAAGTATTTTTTTTGCATAACATTAATTGATCCTTGGATTATCTAACATAATGATTCTTAATAGTTATTTGTTTAAAGGTTTTAGGTGTACCATGGTTTCATGCACCAGAATGTGATGGAAAATCTAATTGAGACCTTTCTTTGATAGTGACCCGAAGTCTGACGTGTTCATTGCCCTCACTCTCTTTCTTGCTTATCTTTTATTGTCTCTTGGTCAAGAAGGATGGATAGAAAGCACATAAATATAGAGGGAAGGGGCAAACAAAGGAGGTAAGGAGATGGGGAACTCTCATCAGCTACCTTATATGGGTTTTAATGCACCACTCGCTGACCTTCGTGTTTTCAACTCTCTATATTTATCAGTTATCTTTGTCCCTTTCATTCTCTTTCTTATAGGCTCTAACTCTCACCCAGTCTTTCCCCTTTTCATTTCCTTTTTTTCTTTCTTCTTGCTCTCTCTCTCTCTCTCTCTCTCTCTCATTCACTTTCTCCCTCATTTGTACCCTAGTACTTTTTTTATCCCCACTCTGTTGACCATACCTAGGGTTTGATTTGAACTTCAAATAATATGGGGGGCATTTGCGATATGAGGCCATAAGTGCCACCTTGGATTAGATTTTTTTTTTTTAATTCAATTTAAAATTATATTTAACTCTAAATGAATTCAAGAAATTTTTTTTGAAATGCATCAAGATTTTTCATTTATATTCAGTGATCTAAGGCTTGACATATTTTGAATCTACCAACTTTCTAAATATCAGTTGCTTTAAATTTATGTTTTAATCATGGTTTAAAAAGAATCACAAAAAACTTGTATTTTGTCAATGATCTTAAACATGTAGTGGGTAATACTTCGATATTAGAAAGTTCTTATTTATTTTATAAACAAGGAGGCGAAGAGTGGAACGTAGATTTCATTTGGGTAAAGAGAGGTTTGCTATGAGAGTGAAAGGTGGATGGACGCCGAACCTAAGAAGGGAGGCAGGACTAATACTTGTGAGGGGAGTGTGATAGGAAATTACATTAGAAATACATTCATAATCAGTATCAACCAAGCACTATAACTTAAAAGATCCTTTATATAGGACAGTGCCATAATTGCAAGAATCAAAATGTTCCTGATAAACAAAAGAAAAACAAACGAAAAGCTTGGAAAAACTTGTGTCAGGGAAACATCAAATATTTAAGTTGAAGCAAATGATAAGCATAAAGTATAATATGCTAGAAAGAAAGATCTTAAATAAAAGTATATTAACATTTTGTTATTTCAATAAACAGTCGGCTTAGGAGTTCTTTGATATGCACCATCAATTGCCATGGTATGAATAACTCTCTCCTTTTGGAAGCGCTCTTTGTGTAGGTTGCGAGATGGGCATTGTAGCTCATCATAAGACACCCAAGGGGGTCTTATAGAGGATGATGACCTAAATAAACAAACTGACAAAGTAGTGTTGCTTGTCTGAACAGCCTATTTTGAAATCTTCAACAAGAATTTACTCGATATAATATGATGCAAGAGTTGGTGTTTGAAAAAGATTTTGGGTTGCTTGAGGCGATATAGAAACTGTATTTGAAGAAACAAGTGTAGGAAAAATTGGAGGTTCAGAAGTGCCTTTATGTGGAAATAACCTTAGAGTATGAGTAGTCTTCAATTAAGTCTCAGTGATCGACACAGAAAACAAATGAATAGAGGGAACTTTAAAACATAATTATTTTTTTTGCTCATAATGGATGTCATTCGTTTTATGTGCCATGAAGCCAAAGATGCTCTGGGAGGATATGTACAACATCCACTGGAACAGAACTTGACATTATAACTTCCATTTGGATATGTGCAAAAAATGTTAATTTACAGGTACGGATGCATGTTTCATCTGTGCTATGTGGAAAAGAGAGGAGGTGTTTCGCTTTGAAATCAATTCTAAGAAAAAAGGCTTTCTTATAATATTCATAGAACTCACATCATCGATGTCTTATTTACGTCTTTTATCATTGGAAGTTGCACATTAGGAAGGTATTGATATATTTTCATTCAACAGAAGTGATTGGGGTGTGAATATGCATCTCACAACATGCAAGGAATGTTATCGAGAACTTAGGCTTCCTCATCATGTAATGGTTCATCATTTATCATGTCCCCATACTTCTATTCTTTTAGCTTATTACAATTAAAATTTTCTTGATCCATCAAATGATTAATCGAAGGGCATTGTTGGTATGCCCCTTATGTTGACACTTGAACCAGTTATCTTTGAAGTGTTAACTGGTTTACCTGGCACAATCTCTCACTGTTTTGCGCTTTTAGAGCTGGAAACAAAGCCTAGGCCATTCAATCATGTTGGAGTTGACCTAAGTTGAAATATGGTGTTTCTGACTTAGTGAAATCGGTTAACGATGTGCTATAACTATTCTGTGATGAAAAAGTGTATGATGGAAAACAAATGTTTTTCTTACTTAAAAAACTTGTAGTAAGCATTCTCAATATTATAGAGGTACTGCTAATCTTATGTTAGGATGAAGATCATTGGTAAATTTGATGGTCATTTGTTTGTCTTCCTAAAGTTTATCACATCTTGATAAAAGCTCTCCAAATTAATTAATGAACCAATAACTGATTGAGAACCTTTCTCTATAATTTAAAAGGAGCCTTAAATGATATCTTTTATTGTGGAGTGGAATATCTCAGGATTATGTTCATCTCCCAAGATTGAATTGTATTATAGAAATAATTGTATATTGTAAATATTAAGTGAAGTATTCAAGAATGTGACTTCGTCTTGATTCGTATATGTTCGGAATATTTCATGCAAACCAAATATAAGATATAAACTTTAATGATATTTTTTTTTATTTAGGAATCTCGGAACCTCAAGAATTGTTTGATGATTCTTCTCTATTAATTTTGCAATTTCTTCCATATATCTCATCATTCCAATTTCGCATGCCTACTTAAATGTTGAAGGTATCCCCTTTTTTTTTAAATATGAAGGTAGTTTTTTAGTTAGGTTGAAAGGCAAGCCTACCTTAAATGATACCAGGATGATTGAATTGCAAAAACTAGCTCTTCTTCAACTCTCAGATAACTACTTCAATCTTAGCTCTTTGGAGGAGAGTTTGTTGCTCCCAATGAAGTTAACGTAATATAGGCCGTTAACTAGGCTAAACTCGGTGATAATTGATAGTGAATTAAGCTTCTTTTCAAGCCTTTTTAGGCTCCATGTTTATTTATATCCAAAGTACATTTGGTTTCTTTCATTTGAATTATTTTATTAAGTTTTTTATTCTCTTGGACAAGAATATGTTTAATTTTTATGTATGTGAGGATTGGATAGGATTAGATTCGTTTTGTTTTTTGTCAAATGTTTAGGCATCCTTTCTATTCCATTGTATGGGAATCTTATTACTTGATGAATTGAATGAATGCAAATTGCTTGTGGCTAAATGAGTGCTCTTGAGATCCAAGTTCTGTACGAAAAGTTATTTCTCTTACCCCATTTAGTAAATTGATGCTGCCATCGTTGGCAGCCATTAGCAATTGAAGGTGATAATGTTGGTTGGTTTTTATAGACTTTAATTGTAAAAGTGTGTATGGGGTAGCCTTAAGCCTATTCAGGTGCCTTTTTAAATCTCATACGCATAGGAGGGCCGGCCAATGAGGCTTTTACAAGGCCAAGCTAACTGTTAGCTCAACCTTTTTGATGTCCTTAGCTATAACTTTTGTTGTTGGCAATTATTTTTTTTATGCGCGTTTACTATGAAGGAGTATCTTTGATTGATTTATATCTTGGTACTGATGTTGGTGGTATGTATATCCTGGATCATTCCTCCAATGCATCTATATACATGTTTTGTGTGCAAGTAGCATTTTTTATGTCCATAGAGTCTTTCCATGGGTCATCCAAGGGGCCATTTTTTGTTAGGTGCTTGATTGGAAGTTTTCTAATTCTTGGTTCATATAAATCTCAGAAGGGTGTGAAAGAATAACCTTAGAGATGCCTACCTTAAAATTTTCTTGGTTCATATAAACCTCAGAAGGGTGAGGAAGAGTAAGCTTAGAGATGCCTACCTTAATGTTTGGATTTGTTTTATGCAGTTCATCAAATCTGGCTATAATCATGTTGAAATTATTTTCAAGGATCTCAGCTCTTGTTTTATTGGTAGTCATTTAATGTTGCAGATTATTTGCTCTTATGCTGATCTATAGTTTATTTTATGTTTTTTATTTTCCATGACGAATTATCAAATATCTCTCTTACTCGTGGCAAAATCAAATAATCTTATATTATTTCTAAATTAAAAAGACATACAGTGATATTTGAATGGTTTTCAGTGACGACAAGCTTTCTCAACATTAGATAAGCAAGAGCAGTATGCAATAAATGCTCAAACTTGATATGGTGCTTTGACATGCTAATGTGCTTGCTAGATGATATGTCATGAATTATAAACTATCAAGTCAAGGATGCGTTCTCGTTAGTCCACAATGGATCCTTGGCATTATGAAATTGTTTAGGGAGAGGATATATCTTAAATTAGAAGCATCCTTCTTTGCAAGAAATTCCAAAGAAGAAAATAGGTGGTACATGGGTATGTTCTGATCAACCATCATGATTTGTGCTGGTTCTGGTTAGATTAACATCTGGTTTCTTTCTGGGGCCACTTTTTTAAGCTATATTTTTGGTTTAATCTGGTTAGGATTTTAAATCTTCGCTGCCATATTTGGGGCTGGCCTTAGGAATCTTCATGGCCATATGGTGGTGTTAAATCAATTTTGTCTTTTTTCTTTCATAACTCTTATTCATGCTACCTTGATGCTATGCCGGTACTCTCTCATTTAGTAATTAGGATTTAGATCTATGTTCGGGGTTGAGAATTAAGGCATCAATTGGGACTTTTTTTTTAATAAAAAGGACAGGATTGCAGTGGAACGATATGCAGAGAGGATACATGATTTAAGAGTGGATTGGGCTATCCTCTTCTGTTCGAGTTGGAGTTTTGGCTTCAATTTCTGTAGGAGAGCAGGAAAGGATTCATGATGCTTGTGGACTATTTTTTTTCTTTAGGAGGAGAAGAGTATAAAGGAGATTTAAAGAGGGGTAAGATAGGTGGGTCGAAGACAAATTATCTATTATATTAGAAAGATCTTTTGGTACAAGTTCTAAAAGTGTCCTTATAAACAAGAAATAAAGGTTGACAAATGAAGGAAATGCATAGCTCTAGATGCGCACATGTTAAAAATAAAGTAAATAAAGGGTTTAAGAAAGAATGATCATTTTGCTGAACACACCTAATTTCATATATTCCATTAATAGTAATGATTGATTTCCTTATATAGTGCATTGAACTCTTTATGGTTTTGTTTGATGGATTATTTTTTTTCAAATAAATGAAAAGAAACAGTTAGATGAGACTAAGGCATTGTTTAGTAATCATATGTTTTATTGTTCTATTTGAAATAGAATCAGCACTGCTCTCATCAAGAAGGATGAGGAGGAAAGCACGCCTTGTGTTACACTTACAACCACCTCTTCCTTTTTCTTTGTATTACCATTACAACCTCATTATGCTGGATTCAACCCAATTCTTCCTTGTAGTGCTTAAATGATCTGAGGTAATATTGTCTTTAAACAAAAGGGTTAAATTACAAAATAGTCCCCCAACTATTCGGATGTGGCCAAATCCAAAAGTTTGTAGTGCTACAATTTGGTGCCCCAACTTTTAAAAATTGATGCCATTTGATCATTTAGAGACTGAATCGACATCAATTTTGTATAGCTGATGAACGACATTGAGACATTTTTTACATCATAATTTCTAATGAGAGACTAAGTGAGATCAATTTTTAATACTCGGGGGACTAAATTGAAGCACCGCACAATTTTGGGACTAATTTTGTCACATACAAATAGTAGGACTATTTTGAAATTTATTCTTTAAATGAAATGACAAAGTAGACAAGTGGGGTTGCCTTGGTACGTATTGGTGGGCCACTATAGAAGAAGTTGAGGGAATATGTTTGCTACTTAAAACTGGTTTGTTAAGCAGGATCACTCAATCAAATCAGTTTATACTAGTTCGCTGTCTATGAGCATATTAACTTATTGTTTAACTCTCCTTGGTTCAAAATAATTTAAGGCTGGTTTTTCTCACTTCAGTTATTGATAAGTATTAGGATTTAAATGAAAAAAAAATTATGAAAATTTAAAGGACCTAAATGAGCTTTAGGCAGAGAAAAATGCAAAGGTGGTTTGAATTGAAATTTGAGTTGGAAGGCATCCAATGGTGACGACTGATAAGCTAGTTACAAAGAGGACAACAAAGATCGCACAGAAAACAACAACGGGTTTCTATTAAGGTCCATCTAAATTATAAAGTATTCCTCTATTTAAATTTACTGTTGAAACTGTCATTTTGTTTGTTGAAGTAAAATCAATCTCAACCTAGGATGCCAAAACCACAACAAAAATAATAATATTATTGTTGAATTTCAAAGATTATAGTAGGCCTCATTTAAACAGGAAGTAAATGACAAAAAAACAACAACACAAACATAAAGGCACAATACAAACTCCAAAAAGGGTTGTGGAATTATAAAATGTATCTTCGGGGTCGAGCTACAACCCGAGCACCACCCGAACTCTTGGATACGGTCACCACCTCAGACGAGTTACAACCGGAGCATCTTCTTGCAGTCGAATACAACCCCGTAGATGAAGAATGCCTCAAAAGCAACACTCGGAAATCTACAATTATACCCATCTCCTTTCATAAGCAAAAAAACATCCCCTATATATAAGAGAGATTGGGAATTATATTAGAAATACTTTCAATTAGGAAATATAATAAAAAGGAAGTAATATAATAGGTAAAGATTTATAATAGGGGATTTCATGAAAAGGGAATGAAATAGAAATGACAGTCATAAAATAGGCTGGAAATAAAACAATAGAATCATAGAAAATAAAAAGAAGAGAGAGAGAGAGAAGGAAAAAAAGAAGGGAGGAAATTTGGGCTGTGGCACTGTGTAGCAGGCCACATCACTGTAACTGCTACAGTGCCACGACCAGAAAAGGCTCCCACGTCACAAATTTTGATATATTTTATATATCATAATCAAAATATTAGGTGTTCTATCCCTAAGAGTTTTTTTTCTTCGTAATCTGCAAAATGCATTATGAAGATTTATTTTAGCAGCTTACTATAATCTAGTTATGATTGAGATCTAGCTGTTCTGTTAAATATTATTCTCATTCTTACATGCATAACAATTTATATTTCTTTCTGATCAGTAATCGTGTGAGATGGAACGAGGCAAACTTGCATGAGATTGAATCAAATAAACCTGTGAGGCAGAAAATCACTGAGCCCAAGACACCATACCACCCCATGATTGATGAAGATGGTATTCCTGCTTAATTTTTTCATTCTACTGTTCTTTAGTAACGAGTAAAGTGCCAAAATAGGCAACTGAATATATATGTGCTTAGAGTCTATAAAAGTGTTAAATTAGTCCTCGGACCTTTTTAATATGGGCTGAAATGATTCTCAAGGAGAACTATGCTAGTCCCCTTCAAAGGTATTTGGGGACTGAGACTTTATAGACTCTGGTATTAAAATGACTCCAGACAAAGAGTCAGGCGACCATTTTGACACTTTATTCTATTATGAATTCTCTATTTGAATAAATCAAAACTTTAGTAGAGTTTCTGTTGTTTATATAGGTTCTTCATCACCAAGATGTGCTTTTGATGATTGTATTGATGGTTCTGTTGATGCTGAGGATGTTGCAAATGCTTTGACTAATGTGGCTTCATCGAGTAATACAATTTCTAGGAATGAAGGCTGGACTTCATCAGAAGAAGAATGTGATGCCATGGAAGAAGATGAAGGTCATTATTCTTTTACTATTTTTGTCTTCATGGTTTGCTAAATTAGGCTGTTTGATTTTTTGAAAATTTATGTACATAACGCTCAATTCCTAAGTATTTACATATTTAACATCTAAACTTCAATTTTTACCTACATACCACTTTACCTATGCATGAAAAGGTGTATTTCACTTTTTAAAAGTTAAAATGGTGGAATTTTTTATGTGGGATGAAAGATCTAGGAGGTATAAATGTAAAAAAGAAAATTTTAGGTTAGATATGTAAATGCATAGGAATTTGGTGGTATGTATGTAAATTTCACTTGACTGCTGACTTCTTTTGCTTCCATAGCAACCCTATTATTTTTCTTTAGATCTTTTGTCTTGCTGAGGTCTCAAAATCTCTTCTGATAAGTTTATGAATGTCGACTTTTCTATTATTTTTGTTAAAATGCTAACAAAAATTTATTGTCATACATTGACAACTTCATTGATGGGATCAGTTCCCAAATGCATGTACTAATTTTTTAGTGAAATGCTAATTTCGAATTTTTGAGTGGTATGTAAATTGATTGGAATCCGAAGCTGATTGTTTTAAAACACTCGGGCTATTTTGGTTTACTGAAAAAGATGCAAGTGTTAAAAGAATGTATTGTATTTAAAATATTTTAGAATCATTTCGTTCAGTGTAAAATAAATACAAAACTTTGTATTTTCTTGTTTGGTTTAAAGAAAAATGAATTCAATGTAAAACAAATCCGTTAAGGTTGGCGGTGGCTGGTGGATATAGGGACCAGCGGTGGCGGCTGCGATGGGTGGCCGGTTGCTGCAGAGGCGGGTAGCTATGTCATTTTACACAAAACAATGAATCTTATGATTTACGAATACATTGAAAATAAGCTAGCGATTGAATTTCAAATACTTTGGAATTTTATATTGTATTTGTTTCTCTTCCTACCAAATGCTCAAATTTTTAAAATCTCTGCAAAAATAATGCAATGCACTTCTTTTGATGCCGACCGAAAGCCCCTATTCTATTCTGATAATCTCTAGCGTATTTTATTTTTGTCAGATCCTGAAGCTCAAAGAGGAAACTTAAGCTTCAAGGAGCACCGCCGTGTTCACTACGACGAGTTCCGGAAAGTCAAGGAGCTTCTGAGATCAGGCTCTCTTCTTATCGAAGACGAAGAAGAAGGTGGAGGAAAGCAGTGTCAAGAAAAAACTTCCCCAGAGCCTGGGAAAGGAAGAGTTCTACCATGATTGATCTTGTGACAACTTAGCACCACCAAGTTTCAGCTCCTCATAACTCTCCTGTTTCTATTATTATGCCTTCTCACAAACAGCTACATGCGTGAGAAGCTTAACTGAGCTTCAATGAAGCTGTCTGTCTTCTTTTATTTCTCTTTCCATTTCAGACTTAGGTCGCATAATATTTCTCTCCTTTTGATGCTACTGCATCCAGGCTGTGTTCTAAGGGACCGTTTGGTTGTTTGAAATTAAAATATACAATAATTTGCAGAATAATGAATTTTTTGGGCTTGTATTTATTTTTATTTTATCCATATTTTTTGAATATTTTTAAATGTGAAGATTTTATTTATTTTTCATTTTTAGAAAATTAATTTTAATTTTTACATTCATTATTTTTCAAGTTATATTTATCTATTTGCTAGCTATTAAATGAGGCCCAAGACAATTTCTTTGGGAAGATAACAATTTTTTTGGATGATTTACTAGCATACCACTTAATTCTGATGTACATATACGCCTGACACTTAAATTTTTTATTGTATTTGTTGTGGTATATATGAAATATAATGATCGACGAAGCGAAAAAAATAGAATGAGGAAAATTCACACCAGAAAAGAACACACAGAGTTACGTGGTTCGGTAAAAATGCCTACGTTCTCATGAGCAGAGCGGCGAATTAACTATTTCAGAGTCCAGTACATACCCATAGTGTTACACATACATATATCTAACATATTTACATGGAAAGTTATATTTCATTTTTAAAAGTTATTAGTAGGGGTACTTTTGATGTGAAACTTTCCTAAATATCTAGGAATTGTGTGATATGTAAATAATGTTAGATGCTTAATATTTTATAAAAGGGTAAGCATTCTTCATATTTGTTAAATATTGGGAGAATTACTTCTTTAATTTTCTTATGAAAAATGGGGTCTTGTTATATTTATTTTCTATAATTGATCATTATTTCCTTGGTTGGGACAATAAAATTTGGTTCTACCAATTTGATCAAAATCTAAAAAATTATGATCCAAAAATCATTCTAATTATTTTTTTAATTATAAAATAAAACCAGAAAAGAACACACAGAGATATATATATTCCAAATGGAGTTGGGGGAATGTATGATCCGAGAAATTTTGAGAGCCAAATTTGCAATTTTATGTTTCTACCTAACCTAAGCTCAATCTTTTTTTTCGCAATATTGTAGAGCAAGTTGAAATCTCTTTTCTAAAGATTTACAAATATGGTGGCTAATAGTGAAATAAGATTATGTCTAAACCTAGAAAAAATATTACATCAGGACTCCTAACGCAGAGCTACGTTTAGAGTCCAATGAAATGACGCGACGTGGAGGTGACAGATAAATTAAAAAAATCATTTTAACGCAGGAGAATATTCCGTTAGTATTATTCTGCATTATTCAGGTGTTATTGTGGTGATATTCATGTGTTATTATGTTCTGGAAATATTACTGGTGTTATAATAACACAATAACACATCAATATCACCACAATAACATCTGAATAACGAATAATAACACAGGAGGAATATTCTTCTTAGTTATCGAGTCGGATCACAGGAAAGTGCGCACGTTTCCTTGAAGTCATGTGTCCGCATATCAGTGGACTCCAAACATAGTTCTACGTTAAGAGTCCTGATGTAATATTTTTCCCTAAACCTAGGTGGATAATTGACCCCTTTGGAATTTGTAATTTATCTAACTTTATCTAACTATATATATATATACATATAATAAAATTTAATATTTTTTTCTTGTGTAGCTTAGGCAATTAAATAATTTTATCATGCAATGCATTCTCAAATCATTGGAGCTCAAATAAAAAAATGACACATGGAAATGCGAAGCTGACGTGGAGGCTGACTCTACACATGGTTATAAGAAAATAAATTCTATTTATTAAATTAAGAAAATTTAAATAGAGATTTCAAAATTAAAGGAAAAAATAAAAATATAAAAGTAAAAAGAAAAATGCCTTAGAATTAGTAAAACGCGAGGAATAAAATAAAATAATAATAATAATAAAATTATCAATAATAATTTATTAATTAGAAAAACCATTAAATCATTAATAAGTCGTTAAAAACCCAAATTAAATTAAAATTAAATGAAATTCGACACACTTGTAGTCACTGACTATAGTGTGATCCCATAATTTTTCCAAGGTCACAAACTAACAAATTAATAAGAAATTGCAATTTCTTTTGAAATTTATAATTAAATTGAAAATTAAATAAAATAAAAAGATAAAATTCATAAAAATACAAAAAATCACTTTGAAATTAAAGAAAACAATAAAAACAACTAACCTCTACAATGAAATAGTGGTGGCATCTCCTAGAATTCAATAAACCATTTACTTCAAACTTTTTTATTTTCAAACCCTTATAAAACAGAGAATGACAATTTGAAATTTGGATGATATGATTTATGGAACATGTGAAATAAAATGTTGAAATAAATTTGAATTTGAACATCAAAATTGCATAGAAGGGTAAATTTGTAATTACTTAAAACATGAAAAGTTGCATTTTATTGAAGTCCCAAATTAATGCAAATCAAGGTGCAAACCATTAATCCACTATTTAAAACATTTCAGGAGAATTTCATAAAATCCACAAGCCAAATTAATTGACAAAAAAATTAATTGAAATTGAAGAAATTACAAATCTACCCTTGAAGTTAATTTAGATGTTTTAAAAACTTAAAAATTTTTAAATCTTATTAAAAACATTAATAAAATGACAAAAAAGGAATTGAAAAATAAAGTTCAAGTATTTAAAAATAAATTTTGGCATATTAGTGACAATTTTTAAATAAAATACAAATATTTGTTGTTTATTGTTTAGCTTAATAGATGGAATCATTAAAATTAGAAAATTCAAATCACTGATTCAAATAAGTTATTAATAGAGAATAAAATGTAATAATTTTTTTTTTTATTTCAAATGAAGTAGTCTAAGTCAAAAATAATAATTTTACAAATATACCCTTATTAACATAAATCCCCATAACTTTTAAAAAAAATCTAAATTGAATGATATCCTTACCAATAAATCAAGTAAACAGGAAGAAATCAAGATATTCAAAAATATTTTTCATTAAATATACTTTATTTTATTTTTCAAATAAATAACTCATTTAATAAAAAATATAATTCATAAAAGTTCCAAAAGAACATAAAATTACTTGAAAATTTTAGAGGTTGTCTAGAATATGATTCTAAGCATCTCTGTAAAATTTCAAGGGTTTTGGTGGTCATTTGGCTTTATTATGAATTATGAAATAAAAAACATCCTAGGAAATCAAATAGGTGTTATAAATCAATAAAAATTCAAAGCTTCATGAAATTTTAACAGAATACTTTTGAAATAGGTCTGCCTAAATTTCAGATAATTGTTTTGTGTTTTTTCCTAGATTTTTGTTAGGTTTATTAAGAATGAAATTTATTTATCCAAACTAAATAATTATAATATATTTTTTAAAAATTAATAAAATTTGTAAAGAAAACCAAAAATAAGGAAATCATTGCTTTCACATCTTATTAAATTGAGTAGAAACCTCTTTTCAATTCAGAAATAACCATGAAAAAATCATTTT
Source organism: Phalaenopsis equestris (assembly GCF_001263595.1). Classification (NCBI taxonomy): domain Eukaryota; kingdom Viridiplantae; phylum Streptophyta; class Magnoliopsida; order Asparagales; family Orchidaceae; genus Phalaenopsis; species Phalaenopsis equestris. Next base: position 251,283 of record NW_018237177.1, on the reverse strand, counting down.
AGGCATATGTAATCCATATAGCTTCTATTCCTTGTCTTCAGATTTTCGCTCATTGCACGGAAAGGATTTGTTCTTCTAGGGTCACCACCATATAGAGTGAGCCTGCATCTGCATATTAATTGGTCTTATGAACAAATTTTGTGAGCATTCATCATCAAAAACTTGAATACTTATACGCAGCTTGTGTGACTCACTCGTCACTAAGAATTAACAAAAAATAATAAGTACTTGAGTTTGGTGAGCTTTCAAATTTAAAATCTAAATTTGAAAAATTATATTCTTATTTGTTTTAGGACAATGCAAATATCATTCATACTTAGACATCTTGATTTTTATAATCAAGTTGCAAAACAGGTTTCTTCTAATAAAAAAAAAACCCATCTTATCTTAGATTCAATGAGAATGAACTTGCATGATTTTATTGTGATTAGGTGGTTTAGTTGGTTGCACTTTCCAGATAGGGTTGTAAGTCTATTCAATTTATTTTTTTGTTGTGGTTTCTCTTCCTCCAGACTAGGTTTATGAGGTTTTACTTCTTTCAAAAAACCTCACTTTAGTGTTAGGATTTTGAGGTTGTTTGTCAAGTTACGACATAAATCATCACTTCTTCCGATCATATTCTGTGTGATATAAGTCTTAAATTTCTAATAAAATGTCAAATGAAATACCAAATTAATCACATTTAAAATCACTAAAGCCAAACAATAGGATAGTTGAGATTTCACTGAATTTTTTTAAATATTTTTATGCCTCCTAATTTTTTTCTTTGGGGTTTTTAAATAAAAGTTCCACTTTTGAACTTTCCCATTTGATATTCCAACAATCAATCATGGAAACTAAAATTAGAAATTCTTTGAGACAAAATCACATCCTTAATCAAGAGTTTTCTTAAGATGTAATTAACTAAGAGTTTTTGTCGAAATAGAAAACCCTAGATTAATCTAAACACCAACTTGTCTTTGGATTAGATTTGGAAAAGATTTGATGGTTTAATTATAGACCTTACAAATATCCTAAATTTCTTTATTTGAATAATTAAACCCGTCATAAAATGATATGTTTTTTCTTTCAAAATAATATATTACTTTTAATAGTGTGTTCATTGATTTAAATAATTAAAAATTCAAAATATGTTCGGTCCCCATATAAACATAAAATAAAACCAACAGGGAGCTTTTGGCCATCTCCAGTATAATTGGAAATGTTGAGTGATTAGGTCTTCCCTCAGGTCGGCTTTTTAGTGGTGGTTGGCTCTAATATCTTGTTATCTCATTTTTGATCAAATGCTTTGAACTTGGATCATTCATTTTTATTTTTTCCCTCCTTGTGGCTCTATCGGCTCTGACCTTTATAGCTTTGGCTTGAATGATTGCACTTGATTAAAAATGTGGGCCTCACATTCTTCTATCGGTATACCAGCCCTTATTGTACTTTTATCTTATGGACTATTAGATCTCATCAGGATCAGTGCTAACACATTTTTTTTTGTACATATCTTATTTGCTCGATTCTCTTACTCTTTGAAGCTGACACTGCGATAAGAGTAATAAAATTTAATGCAAAAAACACTTCACATTTATTTTTATTCAACAACTCAATAATTAATTTAGCTTGATTTATGCATGCTTATCCCTATAAATAACGTGTGATGAGACTCTTTGCATTTCATATTTGTTTTGCATCTCTTCTTGTTTGAATTGATCAATTTTTTAGTGATGCAATTGAGAACATTCCAAATCTATTGATCGATGTACCCAACAAAGATCTATTTTGTGTTGCTTTCGCGGGACCAAAGGAGCAATACCACACAAAATATGAAAGGAAGAAAAAATCATTATTAACAAAAGAAAAACGGTTGTGTTGAGAGATCAGGAAGGGTCTTTAAACATCTGACTTGCCTTCGGCTTCATCTATAAATTTAAAAAATTTCATCATTTTTTTATTGAAGTCTTGAAAAGAAATATTAGAAAATTTTGCAAATTTTTCAATCATGAGTGGAAATGAAATTTCAACTTGTTTTCAACTTCATTCTCTTCATTTTACCTTTACAACATATTCTACTTTCTTATGATAAAATGCTTGGTTATGATGAGATGGGTCTGTAATCCTTAAAAATATTTTTGGATAGTTTGGTGAGTTAACCACTCAGCTCAAACCTTATACTGGCCATGTCTTGAGTGCTTCGTTAAGTCATCGTCTTGGATAAGCCACACCTTATGCAAGACATATTAAGTGGATCTTATAGCGGTCCTCGTGGGGGTAACCGTCAAAACTTGCTACCATTCCTGGATCTTGTTGCTAATGAATAAGGAATCACAACCAGAGCTTGCCTCACTTCAAGCTAGAAAACATGGGTTCTTATGATGCATGGGCGCTTTAGGTTGGTTCTTGCGTGTTTTATCGATAAAAAAGTTATTCTTCTTTGGAGGTGATTTAGAAAATTTTTATCGATCAGATGTTTCTCGTCATTTTTAGTTATTAAAAAGTTTTTATGGATCGAAAGTTACTCTTCACTCTCAGTTTTATCATTTGAACAGAGCTACTGCCAAAGAATTGGTTCGAGTTCTCTGAGTGTTGATCAAAATTTGAAGATCTCTTGTGTGAACTTCCTATGTTGCTCAAGTGTTTGTCGGACCTGAGATAGTATGTAAAATTTAAAAAGATTTAACTTAACTATTTTTAAGAACTTGAAAATAAAATACAAGGGTTGTATGACTCAACAAGATTTATTTGAGAGCTTATTATTAGATAGTGGGCACTCATCATACTGAGCCAGGCACTAGTTAGGAAACTGAGTCTGACTCTATTGGTCTTATGTTCTGTCAGTTGCCCTATGATCGTCGGGTGTTCGAGTGTCTTCGTAATGAGGACGGGTGAAAAGCATGGCTCAGTCTCTACCCTTCACCTTAGGGGGAGTCTCTTCTACGGGTGACGGATGGATGAATTTGCTATGTAGGAAATGAGATTTAAGTTGTACTCCCCGACTGATATATGGTTGTTAGCCAGCTCTAACAGCTCGACCAACCTCATCAGTTTCCACAGACTTAATGCATAGTGGAAGTGTCCTTCCTTCAACCCTTAATCTAGGGTGGCACGAGCCATTGCAAGCACTGAGTCTCGTACTTCCAACATCTTCTTTTAGAGGCGTGTGACGAACAGGTGAAGGCTCTCATTATATCCTTGTAAGATTCGCAAGAGGGTTTGCGAGTTTGACCGAGATTTCTAGGTACTGGCAAACTGAACTACAAGTATTTGCTTGAAGTTAGTAAATCATGTGATCACTCCCAACGGTAATGCATTGAACCAACTGAGGCTATCTCCATCAACGTGGTAAAAAAGAAACAACATTCTGGCATGCAATAATCCTCATAAAAAAATAGTTGAGTTAAACAAGGTTATGTGATCAGTCGGATCGGTTCAGCCCTTGTAAGACTCCGGTGCCCAAAATTTGAACCTCTCAGAGGACTCATCCTCAAAGATTAGTCAAGAAAACATAGTCTCAGGCTGTTGAGGTGCATCAGTGTACCCAAATATGTGTAAAATGGTTGGTGCCAACCCATCGTTATCAAAGTAATATGAATTATCTTCTCTTTAAGGGCTTGGGAGACCTTCAGTTGTCGGGCACCAGTTCTTCCTTTCAAGAGTGTTACTATCTTCCCCGACCTAGTGCATCTTGGATGACATCCATTATTTGCTCCTTTAAATCCTAGATATGCTGATTTACAAACTCTCTGGTGTACTCAATCTTGTTGATGTCTTTGTTGTGGGTTTCTTCTCCGTGGGCTGCTTCTCTTTTGGCTGTGAGATCTACACTCACTGCATCTTTTTGAATGTTGAAACATGATTTGTCCTTGAATCACTCTCATGGAATGGAGTGTAAATTAAGAGAAAGCGGAAGAGACAAAAAGAGGAGTGAACAATAATAAACATTAAAACATAGTGTCTATCATGTTCATCCACCCTTTTATTCATAATATAATCTTGTTATTTTTAAGGGAATTGATGCAATATGATGATTTTATATTTTTGCCTCTGCCTTAAAAGAGGTTATACAAAGTATTCTTGATATTTTACATGTATAAGTCTATCGCTCGGCTTCTCTAACTTGATCGGTTGTGCTCGTTTGGCATAAGTTTGGCAAAACTGGATTCGTTAGCATTTTTGGTCGACCAAACTTGGATGGCTTTGGGTTGGCAGGACGAGCTCGCTTGACTGATTTTGTCTGGGCGATGACTCTTGATAATTGATAGGGGAGCTTCCAGATATCCTCAATATGATTGGAGATGTTAAAGGGATAGGTCTTCCATCGAGTCAACTTCTTAGTGGTGGTTGGGTTGGATTCCTTGTTATTTTGTTTATGATAGAATGGTTCAAACTGAGAGCATTCAGTCATTTTTTTTTTTTCATTCTTGTGGCTCAACCGGCTTTATCCTTGCTAGCTTTCGTTTGAAAGACTATACTCAGTCAGATAAGTGAGCCCACGTTCTTCTATCGGTGGGCCCTCCCTCCTAGCACTTTTTTTCTTTTGGAATGTTAGATCTCCTCGAGATCAAGGTTAGCATACTTTTTATGAACTAAATTCTACAGATATTATTACTTCATACAAATTCATTGTTTTCAGTTATTTATAAGAACCACTATTGAACCATGTTGCACCTTCAAGAAACCCCATTACTTCTTGGGAAAAAGTAACAAAAAACAACGATGCTCACATACATATGCTCAACTATTATTTTTTTAAGGGATAGTTGCATAGACCACCCGAAACATTGTTACTTTGAAATTACATTTTTCAATTTTGCCGGCCCTAAAATATACTGATTATATATATATATATGTATATATATATATATATATATATATACATATGTATATATATATATATACATATGTATATATATATATATACATATGTATATATATATATAGGTGCTAAAGTTAGTAGATGTAAGGCCATTAGTTTTGATGCGATTCCCTTGACAGCAATTTTGAAAAAAAGACAAAAAGGGTTGTTGGTAGACAGTGAAGTTTACTTTTTTTTTTTTTTTTAATTTATTCAAAATTCTTAAACAAGCCTCGTCGAGAAAAAATTGCACAAGTAAGACGTACACAGTTCAGACGGTATTGGGGGGTTATATCCACATTATAACTCATGTAACTCAGCTGTCCCTTCTAATAACTTTCGCGCTTCTGTTTTCATATATTTATAGGTTACAAGGGATATAACGCGAATATAACCCTTCAATACGCTCTGAATAACCTTCATGAAGTACGCAGCGCGGCATACGTCTTAGGTACGCAAATTTTCTGCTGGTCGAATGTGTAAATATATTTATGAGAAACATGTGTAAGGGGTGCATATGTAAATTCATAAGAATTGAGTGGTATGCATGTAAATATTTCAAAATAAATAAATAAATTTATTTTTCTGAAAAAAAAAAAGTGGAAAAAAAGCCGGCCATACTTTGACTAATGTGCCCTAATGATTGGTGCCCGGGTCAATTATTCGAACCACTGCCACTTATTTTTATTTTTTAAGAGAAAGCTAAGCCGCCCGATTTGACCGGTTTTTTTTCGGTTTTTTTTTCAATGCGAAGTTTCCATTTTCATCTTTAAAGGTCAATTCTATTTTCTTAATTTTTTATATTTTATAAAATGTGTGTTGGTTGTGTTTTATTAATACAAAGTTGGACGAGGGTGTTAATATTAAGAAAATAAAAATAATTAAAAAAAACAAAAATAAAAGGAAGCCACTAGCTCGAGTGCTTTTACGTAGGAGAACGTCAAGTATTTTATGCGAGTGTATGTTAAAAAAGATGTTTGCACCCATCTTGAAGGGATCAGACGGTTTAGAAGAGAAAGATACGACGGAGGCAGATCCAGTACAAGAAGATTGTGAGGCTCATTTAACTGAACGAGCTAAGCCATGCGATCAAGGTCAACCAGGCCAAAAATGAAGGGCGGACAAGAAGATGATTAGGTGTTCCAAGTGTAAGCAATCAGACCAGATTAAAAAAAAAACAAGCGAGCGTTCGAGCCATCTATTACAAGAAAGCCGACTCAATGCAATAGCTGATCCTGCAGTGGAGCTAATTTATCAGAAGAGCCAGTCCAACAAAGTTTCCCTAACCGTCCCTCGAAGACCTGATCTGACCCAATACTGCAGGATTTAAAGTGCTACAATAGACACAATCTTAACAACAACGACTAATTTGAGGATTCATGTTCTCCCCTATTTCTTTTTAAATTGAAATCCTTAGTTATTTCATATGGCGTTGTCAATTGGGGTTAATGAGCTTAGTTCAGGTCTAACCTAAAATTAAAGTAACCTTACCCGTTTTCAAAACAGATCAAAAAGTCAACTCCTTATATTATACGATTGAATGACAAATTTTGATTTTTTTCCTTCACTTAATTATATGGCATAATATATTTAAATATTTTGTTAAATAATCTCATTACTCCATCATGTTAGCTTGGTGATCATTGTTTATATGGACATTTATATGGAGACACTTATGGCTTAGATTTTAGGGCTCTATTTTAAGTTTTTAATAGTCATCCACTTAAATTAAAAAAAATAAATCATTTTATAAGTTGAAAAATAAATATGAAAAAGGTCAAAATAACAATATTCTATGCTCTTTCTTTCATATCTTTCCTTCTACCTATCTCTAACCATCATCCACATGTGACAATTTCTCATTTATTAATATTATGAGTTATTTTTAAAATTAAAATTTGCAAATGTTTTATTTACATGTCCCATGCAATCTTTTAGAGGTTTGTTGTTGTACATAACTAGCTGAAAGTTGATCAAAATAAGTTCAAGAGATTCATACTGAGTAAAAGCAAGTTGAACAATAGTTTGCTGTTGAGTTTTAAATTTCAAACACAAAAATTAAGGGGTCATTTGGGATCACTTTTATTTTTTCATTATGTTTTGATTTGAAATAAAACATGTTTGATTAATATGTTCGTTTTTTAAAAACTCCAAATGTCCAAAACTTATTTTTGAGTATCATTAGAAGAATATTTATTTATTTTAAAAAATATATTCAAAAGAAACTCACTAAGGATATGTATGGTATCACTTTATATTTTTAGTTTTTATTTCTACATGTTTTGATTTGAAATAAGACTTGTTTGGTATGTTTGATTAAGATATGATTGTTTATGAAAAATTCTAAGTACCAAAAAATTATTTTGAGTGTTTTCAAAAACATATTTAATTGCTTTTAGAAACAAAAAATAAAAATATGTAAAAAACATATTAAACAAATATGTTTTTAAAAACAACAAAAAATTAAAATTAAAAATAAAAAAATAAAATTGATCCCAAACAAGACTTAATTAGAGAACTTTTTTCCTGTTTGTACATAAAAAATGTGCTAGTGATGATCCCGAGGAGATCTAATTGTCCAAAAGAAAAGAAAATTATGGAGGGCCCACCAACACAAGATTATGAGGATCAATTTTCCTAACAAACTCAGCCAATCGATTTGATCACATCCATTGAGTGAATCTCAACCTGCCAAGATAGATCAAATTGAGCTTAGTTGACGACCCAGAGAGTAGATGGATGATAAGTTCATACATGTAAAATACCAATAATACTCTATAAAATCCTTTTTAAAGCAGGACCAAAAATACAACATCATCATATTGTGCTCTCTCCCCGTATAAATAGGGAGATCATTTTATGAATAAGACACGGTTCAAATGATGTTTGACTGTTCACTCCTCTCCCCCCCCCCCCCCCCCACGCACTATTCCTTGGGTGTGATTTACGAACAAATGAAAATTCAACATTATAAAAGGTGCACTAAACATTGACCATGCAAAAACAAAAATAGGAGCAGCTTAAGGAGAAGAAACCACCATAATAGAGACATCAATAACAAGGAGTGCACAAGAGAGTTTGTGAACCAGCAGATCCAAATGTTGAAAGATCAAGTGTTAGATGTCATTTGAGATGCGCTGCCTGGGATGAGATAGTAGATTCCTCTGAAGGAAGACTGACACCCAATAACCAAAGAGTCCACTCCCCCATCCCCACTCCTACCCCCACCCCCACCCCCGACCTTGAAAAGAGAAAGCGACTCCTAGCTCTTCGACAGTGTTAGGTTGGCATTGATTGCTAGACAACAATTTGGGTGTACTGAGGAGACTTGATAGCCCGATAATGAGTTCTTTCTGCAAATCTCTAGGGCTAAGCACCTATGGAGAGTTCAAAATCCTAACACTGGAGTCCTAAAAGGAGATAACTGGTTTGACTAACCACATAGCCTTGCTTGAGTCAATTGTGCATTTGTTGAGGATCACAGACATGCCAAAATGCTTTTTATTATTTACCACATTGAGGGAGTCAGCCCTCAGATGGTTCACTGCAATACTACTATAAGTAATAACATCATTCACTGATTTTACATAAATTTTTATTGTGCAGTTTTTTTGAGCCCAAAATCCTTAGAATAACTCATAAACCCTTATGCATATTTGATAGAGACAGAATAGGAGCCTTCAATCATTCATCACACGCTTTTAGAATAAGATGTTGGAAGTGTGGGACCTAGAACCCATAGTATCTCTTGTCATCCTAGTTCAGGAGTTGAAGGAAGGACCCTTTCGATATGAGTTGGGTTTGCAACGACTAGAGATGTCATTCGAGTTGTTGGACCTGGACAACAAGCACATATTGGCCAGGAAGTATAACTCCAATCTCATTTTCTCCAGAGCAGACCATCGCCCGCATAAGAGGGCCCCCCCAAGGTAAAGGGTGGAGACCGAGGCATGATTCACATCCTTGTACCTGCCATTGCTAAGAAGATACTTGGGTTCCCCAGGACCATATGGTGTCTGATGGAACATACCGCCAAGGGGGTCAGATCAAACATCTTGACTAGTGGCCTACTTGGTGCAATGAGCAACCACTATCTAACCGTGAAGTACTTCAATGGATGAGAAAATGGAGGACATTCAAAATAGATATTATTTCAATAGAGCACCCATGATAAAATTGGAACTTACCTCAAGAACACTATGAATTATTGTGCTTACAATTAGGACTATAGGCACAACACGAAGGAATGCTAATACAATTGAGGCCTTCTTAAAGTGCTAGTCATAGTTGGGAAACTTAAGGACTTTATGACTATAGGAACAAGAACCTAGTGTAAGGGGAAAGAACTATTTGAAGAAAAATCATACAAGCCAGTTCGAGTCCACACAATCCACATCACTTGCATAGTTCTTATCATGTTTGGAGGAGGTGAAGAATAACGTCACCAAGCCAGCCTAAAGAGGCTTTAGTCATGATAACTATGTACAACCACCCCCGCGCCTAAACATAGCTAACATTTCTCCATAGCCTTAACTAATTAAGTTCAGCTCTATAGAGATAATCCCTACAATGACCCTATCGTCATCACCACATGGATTGATAACTACCAGATTGGTAGCATATTTATCGACATTCGAAGCTCTATAAATGTTCTCTTCAATTCAATGCTTGATAAAATGGAACTTGGAAACGTACAGCTGATAGCGGTGACCGATCAACTATATGATTTTTTTAGCAAGAAAAAGAGGCGCTAGGAACCATGACTGTATTAGTCACTTGTATATATAATAAGTGGTGCTGATAAGCCTAAAACATATAATATTTTTAGACATATTTTTATACCTACTTTTGAGATATTGCGCTTTAATGGAAGGTATTTTTGTCCTTTTCTTTCAGGTACAAATAAAAATGTGAAAAATACTAAAAGGAGTGAAAAAGGATCAAATTTGGAGCAAAAATGTAAAAATAGTGCAAAAGTGTTTTGGCGCCTAAGTGCCGGTGAAACAGAGAAGGCCGCATCTAAGCGCCAGAGGCAGTTATTTGACGGGATAATTCATTTTGCTGAATTTTGAAGGAACATTTGAGGCACCTATTGGCTAAAGATGGTGGTTATGACCACTAGAAAACAAAAATATAGTTAAAAGACTTGTGAAAGGAGGCATCCCTTGGAAAATACATCGAATCAGGACACATTTTGAAGAGATACCAAGACACCTCTTGGAAAATTATAAAAGAAGGAAGTTAAGAGAAAAAAAGGGGGGAATCCTGAGAAGTTCTTGAAGTAGTTCGTGGAGGAACTTTTGGAGAGATTTTTCAGGCACCACAAATTTACTTTATCCTTTTTGTTTTTAGTTTTATTGTGAGAGTTAAAAGTGTTGTAAGAGAGAAGAAATTCAAAGGAACTTCAAGAGTTTGGTGGAATATTTGAGATAAGTTTTTTTTTTTTTTTTTATTTTGTTTTTTTCGTAAAGCTCTATAAAAAAACTTCCATCCCCCACAAATCAGGACAACTAAAGTGTGGTTTTGAT